>NC_048231.1:13034198-13067489 GCF_002007445.2 Ailuropoda melanoleuca | reverse complement strand
AAAAAAAAAAAAAATCTTTAAAAAAAAAAAAAAAAAAAAAAAAAAAAAGAAACCATGCAAGAGCAAGAGAGTGGAATGAAATAGCCAAAATATTCAAAGAAAAAACACCAAATTAGAATTCTGCATCTAGTGAGATTCTTCTTCAAAATGAAGGAGAAGATAGACTTTCTCAGACAAATAAATAATGAGTAAGTTTATCGCTAGCAGATTTGCCCTTCAGGAAATGTTAGAAGTTCTTCAGGCAGAGGAAATTATATAGGTCAGAAACCTGGGTCTACAAAAATAAAGAGCAAACATCAGGGAAGAAATAAAGGGAAAATAAAATCTTTTATTTTTTTATTCTTAATTGATTTAGGAGAAAGGAATAGACTCTCTTGAACAATGTTCATGGGACAGAAAAAAAAAGCAAAACTTTTTTTCTTAAAGATCAGCATATCTGGGGCAACTGGGTGGTGCAGTCAGTTGAGTGTCTGGCTCTTGATTTCGGCTCCAGGTCACGATCTCAGGGTGGCGAGATCAAGCCCCATATTGGGCTCCTCACTCAGCGGGAGTCTGTTTAAGTTTCCCTCTCCCTCTGCCCCTCCTCCCACCTCTCTCTTTCAAAATAAGTAAACAAATCTTTAAAAAATTAGCATATCAAGACCTAACACAGAGCTCTGGAATCGTCCTTTGCAACCAACTGGTTCAAAGGTTGGCAAACTGAGGCTAAGGTGACAAATCTGGACGGCTGCCTGTTTTTGTATGGTCTGCGGGCTGAGGCTAGTTTTTACATTTTTAGAAGGTTGCAAAAAGTTAAAAGAAGAAGAATACTTTATGGCACATGAAACCTGTACAAAAATCAAATTCCCGTGTCCATAAATAAAGTTTTTTAAATAAACACTTGTGTTTACTTATCGTCTGTGCTGCTTTGGCACTACAACAGCAGAGTTGAGGAGCTGCAAGAGAGACCATATGGCCCACCAAGCTCAAAGTATTTACTATTTGATCCTTTTCATAAAAAAATTTTCCTGTTCCCTGAACAAGCCCAACCATTTAATTTTTCAGAGGATGAACCCAAAGTCTGAGAGATCAAATTATATTCTAACCTCATCTTGCTGGTTAGTAATAGGGCCAGCATGAAAACGTAGGTCTTCAGGTTCCAAATGTCTTTCCTCCTACGTGAGAGGACTTATATTTTATTAGTATGAGATCTAAGATCGTAGCGTCTAATACTACTGACGGTAGAGACTGCAGAAGCAACTCTTGTTATTCTCTGATTTCACATGATAAAGATTGTATCACTGCCAGGGAAGAAGTAGGAGTGACACAGAAGCTTTGCCAATTTTTATACACAAGAAGGGGATGACTAAGAAATAAAGAGGAGGGCGTGTTCCCAGGGGACCCAAGAAGAAAGGCACTCCCATTGGCTTTTTTTTTTTTTTTAAAGAACGTCAGTTATATTCCTTGAGATATTGTTTTCTTTCTTCATCTTTTTTTTTTTTTTTAAGAACAGGTAAAGTCAGTATCTTTTTACCCCAAAACTAGGCATTTACATATCAGGTGCCTCTCTTCTATGACTCCATACTATGCCTACATTTGGAGCAGCAGTAATATGCTTTTCCTCTTCTGGAGAGAGCAAGATTTAACAAACAAACAAAAAGATCTATTCAGGAAGCTCATCAGGCAGAAGTAATATAGGTCAAAGAAATAACAACTGAATAGGTTTCTGAGGGTTTCTTACACTTTTACTTGTACTTGATGGAAGACAAAAACAGTACAATTAGCATGTACCACTTCCTACAAAGAGGGTCTACCCTGTTACCAACAACCCTCAAGGACTAGAAAAGCCAGCTAACATTTGAAAAAGGAGAGCTCCCAAGGCAATGAGGACATGTGAGACCAAGATCCCCCCCACCAAAAGAAAAGGGAAGTGCAGAGGTGGGCCAGACATTCCACGCAACTATTCTGTAAACATCTAGTCAAATTCAGCATCTATTCAGGAAAATACTCTCAGCCAATTTTAAACATAAAGGAACTGGCTTAGCCTAATAAAGGGTGTTTATGAAATATAGCAACCATAATATTTAATAGTCACACTTTGAAAACTTTCCCACTGAGATTAGGAATGAGACAAGGCTACCTGCTATGACCACTTCTATTCTCTGTTACAGTAGAGGTCTAAGCCAGGGCAACAGGCAAGAAAAAGAAATAAAAGAAAAGGAAGACTGCAAAGGAAGAAGGTAGTTTGATTGTGTACATGGAAATTCCATAATAATCAACATAGAACAATTTGAATTAATAAGTGAATTTAGGAAAGTCACTGGACTCAATGTCAATAAACAAAAATCAACTGTACTTCTGTATACCCACAGACTACCAGCCAGAAAATATGTTTAAAAATGCTATCATTTATAATAACATCGACTGACTTCAAATACTAGGAATATATCTGAAGAAAGATGTGCCATACCTTCACCACATGGAGAGATAAAAAACACTAACAGAGACGAAAGATTTTAAAAAATGAAGGAATACACCATATTAATGAATTGAGAGTCAATATTTTAAAGACATTAGTTTACTCCTAAATTGAGCTAGCGATTTAATGCAGTCCCAATCAAAATTCCATCAAAGGAGGATTTTAAAATTTATACAGTAATGCAAATGTCTAAGAATAACCAAGCTATTCTTAAGTAAGAACAAAACTGGACATACGCTATCGGATATGGACTTATTATTAAGCTATATTAAGACAGTGTGGTATCAGAATAAGAATGCCAAATAGAACAGTAGAAGGGGCTAGAAAGCAGATAGAGATCTACATATAAGTGATCACCTGACTTAGAATGAAAGTGACATTTCAGAGCTGTGGAAGAGACTTTTCAGTAAGTAGTATAGGAGGTTAATTGGATATACATAAGGAAAACAAAATAAATATGGATCTCTTTTTTATGTCATAGGTAAAAAATCAACCACAGGTGGATCTTTTACCTACAGATAAAAGGCAAAACATAGGGAAAATAAATCAAAATGGGAAAATAACTTCATGATCTTAGGGTAGGCAAACATGTCCTCAGCAGTCACAGAAAACAATAACCATTAAGGAAGAGTTTAACAAGTTGAATTACACTTAGAGCAAGATCGCCTATTCATCAAAGAGAGTCAAAAGGCAAGCCACAGCATACTAAAAGATATTTTAAATACATATAACTGGGGAAAATACTTTTATGCAGATTTGTTTAAAAAAACACTCCCACAAATAAGAAAAAGACAATCCAATTTAAAAATAAGCAATAAAGTTGAACAGAGACTACTAAAGATTAAATGAAAGTGACCCGCAAAATATTAGAAAGACACAACATCATTAGTCACCACAGCACATTGAAACCACAATGAGACACCACTACACACCCACCGTAAGGTCTAAAATTAAAAAGTTTGACAATCCCAAGTGTTGACAAGTATGTCGAGAAACTGAAGCACTCATAAACTGATAGCAGGAGTATAAACTGGTACAACCACTTAGGAAAACTCTTTGTAAGGACTTACTAAGTTGGACATACATACCCCATGTCTCAGTAATCCAGTGTTAGGTGTATACCGAACAGAAATGCATTTGGATGTACACCGAAAAATACACACAAAAAGCTTAGAGCAGCGTTATTCATAGTAGCCCTAAACAGGAAATGTCCCAAATGCCCATCAACAAACAGCAGGTGAATAAACAATCTGTAAAACATTACAAAGTGCACTGCTGTATAGCAACAAAAACAAACTCCACTCAACATGGAGGACTCTCAAACAATGTGCGTAAGAAGCCACAAAAAGGGTGTATATACATGTATTATATAGTTCCATATATATTTGGAATCTTTCCAATAAATTGGAACACCATGGTATTAGAGATCAGATTAGTAGTTACCACTGGGGAAAGAGAGGGTGTAGTTACTAGGAGGGTACATGAGGCAGTTTCCAAGGGAATGGTAATATTCTATCTCTTGATCTGGGAGTGATCATATGGATGAGTTTACTATTTGAAAATTTTTTGAGCAACAACTGTGAATGTCTTATCCTCTAAAATTGTATGTTTAAAAAAGAATAGTGCAGGTATTCTGGGAGAAGGATACAGTGTCTCTTGTTCTCAAGGTGGCACCTGAACCATCTCAGGTACGGCAATGCAAAAAGTGAGAGAACTGCAGGGCTGTAGGGATGGTGGAGGAGCCCGAGGTCATGACTGCCACCGCTGTACACACTCACCCCGGCATCTGTGCAGCAGCTGTCAATCAGAAGTGGTAATCCCTGAATGAGAAAGCTGGTATAGAAGTGAAGCAAGAATAGAAACACACAATGGAGGGAATGTTTCACATTACCCAAAGTTTTATTTTGGATAATGACATTTTCCAATTCTTATATAAAATATCTCAGAATTCTCAAACAGTGCCTGAAATACTCTGCATTCATTCTACTGTCCAGCAAATGAAACCGAAAGTCCTTCATCCAGGTTAGAAGACTGAAGCAGTTACTGTTTCTCATTGCCCAGTATATTTTTTGCTCTCAAATTTGCTTCTTTGGATAGGGAAGGATGGGCCCATGAACTGTCCTGGCCAGAGTATTCTGTATCGCTGGACATACTGATTGGATCAACTTAGACAGTCAGGACCAATCAGGGTCCTTCCCCGAGACTGAGATAAGGACACTGGAAGAAAGAAGACCCCTCCTGTGTGAGGGATAGTGTGCAAAGGATATGAGGAGAGGGAAATTGGTGATCATCTTCTTTTTCTCTAGGGTCACCATAGGAGGAAGTCAAGACAATGAGGAATCAAGTTAAGAATGCTGGACAGGTATCAAGTTAAGAATGCTGGATCCAGCCATGCCTGAATTCCCAAATGTAGGAGTCACATAAATTCCTTTTCTTGAGTTGGTTTAAATTTTGCTTTAATTCAGTTCTTTTAGTTTTCTTTCTATATGCCAGAAAACCCTGAATATCCATTTTCACCCCCCACCACAATATATATGTGGCATTCAAGTCCCTAATAGACTGGATCCAATTTCAATTTGTAGTCTTGTCAATCACTGTCCATCTTCCTATGACCAACAGCATATCTAAATCTCAACTCCAGGAAACTTAACCCCAACCAAGAATTCCCATTAAGCAAAGTTCAGCTTAAGCCAATCTACTTCCAAATACACACTTAATAGCCAACAGGTAATTCCTGTTATGGATAATTAGAAAATACAAGAAACTAGGGCTTAGACACAGATTTTGTACAGTGGGGGAGGGAGGTTGTAAGGCAGATGGCAGGCAGGGGAAGCGGTTTTTGCCGAGAAGCTTTTGAAAGCTACAGGAAGCCAAAGAAATGAAAACCTGGAATTGACAACATATGCTTTGGCACGAAGCTAAATACCCTACGCATGGGGGTGAGACATCTGAGAACTTCCTAATCAGTTCTGCCAAGCAAGTTAAGTAAGGTTTATCCCAGATTCATCCACTTTACCCTTGAACCACAGAGAGATCTGGGAGTCAGCGGTCAAGCTCTCAGTCAGAAAGTCTAAATGGCATTGAATGTCTGGACAGACAGCCTGACACCATGCAGGGAAATACCCACTTATTTGCATGGGAATCGTGCACTAACACTAATCAAGCAAAACCACTTATGAGCATTTCAGCAGAGGAGTGATCTCCCGGAATATAGCAAGAAACAGAAATTCACTGTGGCACGACCTCTATTACCAGCAAAGGGTGAGGAAAATGTCACTTACAATCTCCTTTTTTTCTCTTTTCACTTTTGGTAAACATAAATATTTATTAAACAGTTTTGCTTACTGCCTAGATTTCCCCTGTCCCTGTTTCCCCTTAAATTTTCAGCTCACCAACATGGACTTCTCCTGCCTGAAAGGTTTTTAAGGACCTGATTCTCAGCAGGGGGATAGTCTTTGCACACTTGCTCAGCTCTGTCCTTTTACTTACGCTGAAATGCCTCAAGTACATCCTTGCCGCCTCTGTCCCCTGCCCCCATCTCTGCAGGCCCCAAAACCATTGGTTATCAATGCCCAATTCATCCACCCAGTGTCTTCAATGAAATCTCCCAGTAATCCCTCCCCCATCCCATTTATATATGCCTGTCTTACCACATTCTGTGTCTCTTTTCTTCCCCCACAGAACTTTAAACTTCTCGAAAACAGAAACCATACCTGATTAATCATCATCTAGCAAAGGGTGTTCAGTACTGGTAGGCACTTACTGCCAATGAGGACAAGCCAGGCAAAAACCATGGAAGAACAGCAGAGACCTTAGACAAACTGTGCCCTGGGGTAAGAACCCCACCCCATTCCCCACCCCAACTAAGAGCTGCCTAAACCAGAGATTTCCAGGAACAATCCCTCTTTCAGTAATGCCCTCGGAGCAGTCACAATTTCTCAGCCCTATTCTGCATTTGGGGAGAATGCAAATCAATAGTGTTGAGTTACTTTGCCCAATATCACAGACCCCAGGGTTGCAGCAGAAGCCAGCCAGCAGCCAAGCCCCTAAACTATCTCCCATTCTATCTGCCTTCCCCCCAAAAAAAAAAAATTAAATATAATCAATAAATTTATTTTTTGTGAATGCATCCTTTCTATTTTGACCAGCTGCTGAATCAGTCTTTGTCTTAGGATGTATGGTCAGCAAAATGATATAATGGCATCTTCCTGCTTGGTTTGGAATCTGAACACAGTAGCACTTACATAGCAGCTTAAGGAAAAAATACATCGGACATTTTTTCAAGTTGTTGTCTTTCTTTTAGAGAGGTCACAAACATGAAAAACAAAGCCAGCTCAAACAAGTGTTCAGCTTGGGACTGGGCAATGTGCATCTATATAGTATTTTTCTAATTGAAATTAGTTGCTAATGATTAAAAATGAACAACAACAAAAACAGGGCTTTCTGAGCAGCACATACCCTTTGCTTTAACACAATCCTCACCTGTCCCTACTGCCTTCCCAGCCCTGGGGTTCAGGGTCACACACCATTCCTCATCATACACAGGCGGCTTGTTTTGCTTTTAGAAAAAAAGGAAAGTGTTGTTTGGTACCCCTGTTTCTATCAAAAATGGGTCAGAGGGCCCCAGGTTTCCAGAAAAATGGGCTCTTAACTATGAAAGCGAACAATTGCTTTACTCACCAATTATCAACACCTCCACCTGCAAAGCTTGCTGCTATCCTTCTCTACACCTATGAAATTTCCACCTATTTCTCAAAGCCTGTCTCTACCAGGTCTGATTATATAATGTTGTTATCTATTTGCTACTTAATCTGACTTTTAAAATCCCATCTATTTTTTCCTAAACTGTCATTTAACATCCATCATTGTTACTTTTCTATTTATTTTTAATATCTCTCCAAGATAACTGACGTGATCTCAAAGGTAGGGTCTCTGTCTATCCCTTGCTTTGCGATGTATCAGAGAGACTCGGGACTATGTGGTCAGGTAAAATTTGAGTTTAAATCTCTTAGTTTCTCTCTACTCAATAACTATCTGACATAGGGCACGTGGCTGAACCTCTTCTTCAGCCTCAGTCTTCTCATCTATGAAATGGGAATAATAACACCTAATTCGTGTTAAGAGGCTGTGATCTACAAAAAGCTTTATAAGTGCTGAGTATTATCAGTCTGCTGCTGCATTACAGATCCATAGCTTTGCAGGCCTGACAACTTTTTCTTTAGGAAACCAACAAGTGCTTTCTCAAGCGTTGACTATGCCTCGTGCTGGGTGCAGGATAAAATCATGGTTAAAAAAAAGCAAAAAACAGACCACAGCCAGTGGGAGAGACAAATATTAGTGTGTAATTACAAACAAGGACGAGGGCCTCAGTATATCAACAATCCAGGTGATCTAGCCAGGCAAAAATCAAGTAAACAATAAGAACGGGTGTAATAACCATTTGCACCTTGCATCTACACCTGTACCAGCCCATGCACCCGCACCCAGACCGGTCTATGCATCTCTACCCATACTCGTTCATCCTCCCTCCCACATTCACCCACCCAGAGCTGCCACCCTACAAGTCAATAACCGCAAACATTCACCAAACTCCAACCATGCCAAACACTGTAAGAGATACCAAGGGCAGAGAGGGAAAGTACCACTCGGTCTTGCTTCGAGTGTGGCTCACGATCTGACACAAGAGACAGCCAGGCAGCAGCACTCCCTCATTTTCACGTCTCTTCCTGCTGGGGATTAATGGCCTTTAGGCTCAAGAAAACAAACACATCCTTGCCTACTGCAAAGGCAGATCTTAACCACTCCGTCCTCTCCACCTAGTGTCTGGCCCGCTTGTTTTCCGTGAGCCTTCTCAAATCCACTCCTAGAACTATGGAGCAGGATTCTCCAAGGAACTTGGGAGTGCCTCAGATGCTAGGCTGATATAAGCAAGTCCTCAGGAACAAAAGAAGGGGGAACCATTACCCTGAAATACTTACATCCCAGCAGACTCACTTTGGAAGAGGTCATCTAGAGGACATGACCACCAGGTGACCCAGGAGCTGGACCTGGGCACTCAGAGGCTCCTCCCCCCCTCCCCCCCCCCCCCCCCCCCGTTTGGAATGTCCCCTCTGCCCACCACTCCCACAATGGGAGCCATCTGCAAGGACGCAGCCCAGGGAGAATAAGGGTTGTTGAGCTCCCTCTGGACTGAATACATACCTGAAGCCCATTAAGGCCACTATAAAAACCTAAAGGTTCTGGCAGTATGGAGATCTGTTTAGCTTGCCGCTGCTCAAGACAAAGCTCCTATGTAAATTTCCTTGCCAATTAAACCCGCATCTACCAATCAGGAGTGACCTGCTTCCTAGGTCTCCTTGCCCTTCTGTACCCAGCTGGGTTTCAGATTACACTCAGGAAACTCCCAGGGCTGCAGACCAACAATTCCTAATCAAAATTATTACAAAATAGGCAATTGGTGTGACAGGGTCCCACCTCCTGGCACCACCGTGCCGCCTCCGTGCGGCACACGATGCTGAGTTCTTTTTTCCTCCCAGCCACTCATACTCCAGGGGCATTTTGTTTTTCCTAATTTACAGATGAGGAAATTGAGGTTCAGAAACATAATCAACAGTTTTAAATTGCCTTTTGTATTACTTTAAGAGCCACCAGTGTCAGTTCTCTGTCTGGGCTCAGGGCTGGCCTGGTGTCACGCAGCGCAGGACAGATGCCTTGGGTACTTGTCAGGGCGGCCATGGCTAGTTCCCGTTCATGCAGCGCTCCTCCGAGAGGGCTTTGCTTGACGTGTGCAACCCCCCAGGCAAGAGTAGAGTCAACACCAGGGAAGAAGAGAACTCCACCATGCAAAAACTTAAAGGTGACTTTTTCCTTTTATGGTTTTACTAAGAATTGACATAACCCAAGACAGCGGGTCTCCACAACCCATTTGGACAGCCTGGTTACTTGAACATCGACTTTGTTCCTATTCAAACATTTACACGTTTTTTTAAGTCTCCATCCATAAAAACGGGGATTGCCTGCACCCTATGTTTCTAACACCTAGGTAGAAGGATTAATTCTCTAGTCACAAAGTAGCCACACAAGGATGATCAAAAGTTGCAACTGGGGTATTTCAGCCAGCTGGGATCTCCTGCCCATCAAATGCATTCACTCGTCATCCATAGAGGGAAATAATGAAGAACACTCCTGGGTGTCAGGAAGAAAGCAGCCTGAGTCTGATTTCTGGTGCGGCCACTGATCAGTTTTGCAGGCTATGCAGGTTAATGTTTTCTCAAATGTCTTAGGTCCCCATTTTGTGGTTCTAATGAGCATTGTTCTACCTTTTGGACAGGGTTGGGGGTTAGAGTCTAGGCCATTTCTTCCTTGACCTTCTGCTTTGGTAGTTGGGATAATTAATAGTGAATTTACACACACACACACACCCTTTTGGGAATGTACATGTGGTAGAATGTGTATTGCCTCTTATAGGTCTCAGGAAGGCAAGAGTGAAGCATACATAAGCTTGTAACATTTCAAGCAGGTACTCTGAACTGTTATTTAAGATAACTCATAAGGTTTAATGCTCATTTTAACTGCCTACTTGTAAGCACTTTTGCTTTACTTGCAGTTCGAAGAACTGGGTTTCATGACTGAATATTACTCTTACTATAGACTTAAATGGTTCCAAATTCTGGATGATTGTCTCTTTTTTTCTTGACTACTTCAGAAAGTTTTTCCCCACAGATAAAACTAATATCGATTCAGCCAATGCTTACTGAGGTCCTACTGGCAGGTGCATTGTGGGGTAGACCCCCAGCCACCCATGTTTGAAAAAGTCCACTTCAAACAACTAGCATCATCGTCAAATGTCAAAACAACAAATATGTTAGTTTATTAACTAAATCTCAAAGTTTCATTTATCTTTTGAGGAAACAGAGGCCCAGAGGGTAAAGGCCACATGAGGTGGAGAAATTAAACCCAGAACTCAGGTATTCACCACCCCCCACACACACATCCAACCCTACACACAGCCTATGTCCTTTCTCCTTTCTGATGCTTTAATCCCTAAATCTTAAGGGATTTTACCAACCCAAAGTGAAAACCTTCATTTTTTCAAAGAAAACGGAGAAACTACTCTCTTTGAAAATAAGGACCACTAACAAAAATTTAAATCTGAGCTACCAAAACCATCCAGTAAACGAGCAATAATTTCCCAAACCTTTAACACGTTGAAGTTCCATTTACAAGATTTGAAAATTTGGAAGGCTTGGGGAGAGAAGTATAAAAATACAATGAGTAACGTGATCGAATAAAATATGGAAAAATATACAGTACGCAGAAATGTCAACTGTAGTTCACCTTCCATGGGAGAAATACAAACGATCTTTTTTCTTTGTATTTTTCCAAACTTTTCCCAATGGTTATATATTACTTTGGTAATTGAGGAAAAAAAAGTAAAACTGGTTTTTGAAATGTTACCTCCAAATCACTCAACATGAAGGTTTATTTTGTAATTCCACTTCTCTCCATACAGCAGGATACTGTGTGTGTAGTAATTATTTATATCATGCCATATGTTACGATGAAGATGAAATTCAGTAAATATAGTCCTTCCAGCTGGCACTAAAAATGAAGAGGTTAAATGCTTTCCTAGGTTCAAAGCCCTATGAATTAAGATAAGCTAACTGTGAAGCTAAAGGAAACATTTATTGAAATCTCTGAGAGCATCCCTTTTGAAAAACGTTGATGTGACACATAGCTCCTTACTCATGCCACCCTGATGTTTAACCCCTGGCACAAAACAGAATGTTCAGCCATTCCTGGCAAAGTCTTAGGAGTTCAGGGGATAAAATGCATGGGAGAATATCAGAGAAATAAACAGAATGATCCTACTTTCACATAAAATTCTGTCCCTGTGGACAAAAAGACATCCAAAATTACTGGCAAATTTCATTGTCCTCAATATCCTTTAAAAAATGTTTTTCTTTCTCAAGAATGTTTGCTCATTTAAAAAAAATCTACATTGGTTACCTTATTCAATGAGTCATAAAGAAATAGATAAACAAATAAGGACCGTCTCATTTAAAGAGACTTTTCTGCCACAAAAGCACTGCTGTAATGTTTCACTTTATAAGACAAATTCATTGTTTGAAGTAAAGCTAGCATTGTTTTACTGAAACTCTGAGCAAAATAAATGCAGTGAGTGTTAATTCAAGTCTCTTAAATGAGGCAGGGAAGTAAAGTTAACCAAGGTGATGACTACGGAAAAGGAAATTCTAGTGGCTACCTGTTTACCAAGATACCCCACAACAGCTGACATTTCTACAATCTACAGAAGCTTTCAGGAAAGAATGAGTTATGGGGGGGTATATATTATACCCCAACATTTATGTATCTAAGATCACCAGACTTATGCAACAATTTGGCTTGACAGTAGTATCAGAGAACTCAGAAAGAACTTATTATCTTGGGTTTGGCTGTTAAGCATGCAAGCTTTCACTTACTGACATGCACCTCCAAAGAGCATCAAATTTCCCTCAGTCCTCTGCTCACTTTCTTTCACAGAGCAGTCTCACCCATTGCAGAATTAATAAATAATACTAAAGAATATAAAGAATGTACAACTCACAGAAAGTTTCTCCAACCCCCAGTTCCCATTCCATATAATTACCCATCTGCCTGTGAAAATTGATCTACAGAAGTCTTGCTGGGAACATATGAAGCTAACCCTACAAACCAGTCCCCTTTCAAACAGTTTTGGACAGAACACACACAAACTTGTGTCTCAGTCTGTAACTCCCTACAGACACTTAGAAGCCTGGTTCTTACTCTTCCATCTCTCATCCCCCTCTGGTGAGAAAAGGGTCCAGTGTTGGGTTTTGCCTAATATTGCCTATTTTTGCAGTTTTACGTTGGGGCTCCTAAAAGGTATTGATTAGAAACTACCTGCAATCCAGCTTCTAACCATTGATAAATGGTGAGGGAACAATCCCAAGCCAACGAGCCCCAAAATATCTTCAATTTGTAACACAGAAATACCACTCCTCTCATCAACAAATAACATTCCAACTTCATCAAATTAAAAAAAAATAAAGTAAAATACAACAGCTTTCATTCTGAACAAAATTAAATTTTCTGGGTCGCTTTTTTTCTGTCTCACCCGGCCACGTTTACAGCCTGACAGTGACGGTAAATACGGTCTCTTCACGCAGCCAGTTTAGTTGTCGCCTCTGAGAGCGAGTATCTTACCGGTCCCTTTCCTGCAGCAGTTCCCAAAGAACAGACCTCCCACCCACCCTGCCCTCCACACCTCACCACTCGCTTTCTTTTCCTCCAAACCGCAAAAGGACAAGCTTCTACAGGGAAAAAGTTAATGAACGTCTGCTTCTGGGGTAAAGGTGCCCCACCTGCGATCACAGAATCGAAGACTGAAGTACCTAAGAAGAGCACGTACCCTCTGCTCGCCGGACCCACTCAGTGCGCGCTTCACACCCAAAACCCAGGAACATGATTTATATGCAGACCTGCACCCATCCCACACAAGTCCGCACGCCAGCTTGCCTAACCACTTATGTAAGCTCGTGCCTCTACAGTCCCAAACTGCACACACACACACACACACACACACCCCGACACCTGTCACGCATCTGAAATGGACAGCATCCACACTCAGGAGATGAAATGAAATCAACATATATGAATTGGGGGGTGGGGGGCTACCGTTTTAAAACATCTTTTCCCCCATTTGTTTCCTGCCCGTTTTTGTCACAACTACAATTACCTTAGCAACCAAGGAATTGCACTGACTCCCCCTCCGGCTTCTCAATTTCTCCTAAAGCCAAGCTTGCGCCAGGTTCATGGTAAAGCTAGAGAAGCCCAGGGAACGAGGGACCCGCAGCCTCTGTGGGGCGGAGGGGACGTCCAAGGCGGTCTCCCCGCTGCTCTCCAGCGACCCGCCTCGTCTTTGCGACTTGCCGCGGTGGGGAGCGCGGGGCTCAGCGAGCGCAGAGCGAAGCCCGGGGCCGGCGAGGAGGCGCGGCGAGTCGCATGGTGCCTGGGCGCGGGGCGCTCGGGGTCTCCGGCGCTCGCCCCTCGCCCACCCCAGGCCACCGGGGTCCGCGGAGGTCGGTCCGCCCCCTGGGCGCCCGCGGGTTCCCGCAGCTGGGGGAAGCCGCAGCCGGGCGGAGCTCTCGCCGCGAGCAGGGCCGGGCGCAGGAGCCCCAACTCGCGAAGCCGCTCAGGCTCCGCCGCTCGCGAACCGCCGCAGCGGCGCCCGCTGTCGGGTATGGAGCAGAGCTGCAGCCCCGCGCCGCGCGCACCGACGCCAGCACCTGGGCCCCGAGCCGCACGGCGCGAGGCGGGGCCGGGGCGGGGCCGGGGCGGAGGCGGGGAGGGGCCGAAGCACCTGCGCACGTCCCGGGGCGCCGTCGCCGCGCTCACCTGTTCCCAGCGCCGCGGAGGGTGCCGACTGAGATTGTGACCTGCCCGAGGAAGGGAAAGCCTGGAAATTCCGGGCACTTTAGCTGGCAGAATGGCTCAGCGATGCGGAGTCTCCTTATTCAGTCCCGAGAGCTGGCTGGCCGCGTCTGGAAACTTCAGTGGCCTCAGGGTTGTCTAAGGGATTCCAGGTCCGGAGTGGTTTGCCCGGTAGCTTTGACTCGCTGACGTGTGTGGCTGGCGCCCTCTAAATTAAAACGGGCCACCGAGATCGTCAGGGATATTGTTACTAACCTCGTCATTTTTATCGATTCAATATTTACACAGCATGCTGTATTTGGAATGTTGTGATCATGCGTATCTAGAACACCACAGAAGAATTTTTAAGAAAAATTAACTCTGCAAATATTCTTGGGGGAAAAAAGAAGTTGAAGGCAGAAAATGAGAAAGGGTAATTTGAACTGAAGACATCCTTTTGATGTGGGATCTTTGAAATTGGATATTTAGCTAAAAACTCAGGAAGATGCAGGTGAAAACAGAACAAGATTGTTGGTGCTGGATGGTAACCATGGGATTGGTGTGCAATATCAATGAAACCAATATCAAGAATAAATTCAAGATTTATTCTTGAATTGTGTTACCAGGAAAACAAAAACTTGAAGTAAAAGGTTTCTAAGGATGGATGACCTGGACTGTCTTCATCCACCGTGGGTCCAGAGGTTGAAATTTAAAGTCTCCTTCCTAAAATACAGCTCCTTTCCCACCATTCTATACTGATTAATGGATATATTCATTCTTTATCCAATAAACAGCAGTTAGCATCTGCCCTGTGTTAGACCCTCCGCTAAGCACTAGAAATTGATGAAAAAGTCCCTGCCCTCAGACCCTTCTGCCTAATGGGGACAGTAACACAAGCAGATAAGTGTATTACCTTGGGCTAAGTCACCAACGTGGTGCCACCGAAACCTGGAAGAAAACCTGCAACCTAAGGAAAGCCACTTAACCTAGTGAGTAAAATATAATTTCAATAGATGTCCCAGTTACTTCATTAATTAAAATTGAAATATAAATTTTTTCTTCCCCAGGTTTAGCATTTAGCTTAAGCATCTTTGTGGAGCTGGTGGCAGCTGTGTGTAAGAGTTGGGTGGTGATTAGGGCTCTTCCTTTTTGGGGAGCTCTGCATTTCTGAGACCCGCAGGTTCTTGAGGGTCAGGCATGAGGGAACAACCATGTGGAAGTATGAGCAGTGAGCTCCAGAGCATCTGATGAAAGGCCTTACTGTGTATTTCCCTTGATATGTATAATAAAATACTTTGGAATAAACCAAGGAGGTGAAAGATTCACACACTGACAATTGCAAGGCATTGATGAAAGAAATTGAAGAAGACACAAATAAATGAAAAGATGTCCCACATTCATGGATTGAAAGAATTAATATTGTAAAAAATATCCGTGCTACCCAAAGGCATTTATAGATTCAACACAATTTCTGTCAAAATTCCGATGGCATCTTTCACAGAAGAAAGAAAAGAATCCTGAAATGTATATTGTACCACAAAAGACCCCAAAACAGTATAGAGCAAGAAGTGCAAAGCTAAAGATATCACTAAAAGCATGGTATTAGCATAAAAACAGATAAATAGACCAATGTAGAGCCCAGAAATAAGCCCACTCATATACAGTCAGTGAATATTTGACAAGGGAGGAAAGGATAGTGGGGAAAGGATAGTATCTTCAATAATGTATATTAGGAAAGCTGGATAGTCACATGCAAAAGAATGAAAATGGACTCCTATCATATACAACTCACAAAAATTAATTCCAAATGGATTAAAAACTTAAATGTGAGACACAAAATGGTAAAGCTACTAGAAGAAAACAGAAGAAAATCTCTTTCACATTTTCTGGGCAATAATTTTTTGGGTATGACTCCAAAAACACAAGTAATAAAAGTAAAAATAAACAAGTGGGATTACATCAAACTAAATAACTTCTGCATGGCAAAAGAAACAGCAAAATGAAGAGGCAACTTACAGAATGGGGAGAAAATATTTTCAAGCCAACTGACTGATAAGCAGTTAATATCCAAAATGTACAAGAACTCATATAACTCAATATAAAACATTTAAAAATGGGCAAAGGACTTGAATAGACATTTTTCCAAAAAGGGCATACAGACGGACAACAGATACATGAAAATATGTTCAACATCACTAATCACAAATTAAAACCACAATGAGATATCACTTCACACCTGTTAGAATGGTATTTTCAAAAAGACAAATGACAAGTATTAGTGAGGAAGCAGAGAAAAGGGAAACTTTGTACACTGTTGATGGGAATGTAAATTGGTACAGCCACTATGGAAAACAGTATGGAGTTTCCTCAAAAAATTAAAAATAGAACCACCACATAATCCAGTAATTCCACTTCTGGATATATATCCCAAAAAAGTGAAAATACTAACTCAAAAGATATATGCATCCCCATGTTCATTGCAACATTATCTACAATAGCCAAGACATGGAAACAACCTGAGCGTCCCTGGACACATGAATGGATCACACACACACACATACGCGTGCGCACATACATGCACACACACACACATTATTATCAAAATTCCAATGGCATTTTTAACAGAAATAGCCATTATTAGCCATACAAAAAAGGAGGAAACCCTGCTACTTGCAACAACGTGGATGGACCTTCAGGGCACTATTCTAAGTGAGATAAATCAAAGAAACACACATACTGTATGAACTCACTGTGGAATCTAAAAAAGTTGAACTCACAAACATACAGACTAGAATGGTAGTTGCCAGGGGATGGGAGGAATGAGGAGATGTTGATCAAAGGGTACAAACCTAGTTATTAGATGCATAAGTTCTAGGGATCTAATGTACAGCATGGTGACTACAACTAACAATACTTGAAAGTTGTTAACAGAGTAAATTTTAATTGTTGTCCACACAGAAAGCAGTAATTATGTGAGGGGATGGAAGTGTTAACTAACATTATGGTAATCATTTTGCAATATATACATGTATCAAATAATCACATAGTACACCTTGAACATCATGTTACATATCCGTAATATCTCAGTAAAGCTAGGGGAAAGACATATATATAAGATCAGATATCTTATATGTTTTTACTTATGTTGATATATTTTATGTATAATATGAGCTTTCTAATGTGTGATATATAATTTCTTATATACATATGGAAAATATTTCATTATATTTAATTTCATAAGAAATATTTAATTATACATATATACATATATTTATATATAAACATACACATAGTCATATACTATATATTTAATAATGTATATAATTTATATATAATTTTAATGACATAATTTATATTACAAATATAATTTTTATATATAATGCTAAAAATAACTAATGTCATAGACAAGACCATACTTTCTGCTACCATGTCCAACAGATTGGTTTACATACGAGGAATTGAGCAAACAAATAAATATAACAAGGATATAGGTAGGCAGTTTTCTCACTGTTGGAGAAGGGAATTACAGATATAAAAAGAAGAAAGATTAGAGTAAACCCAGCGATGTGGCTTGAAATTAGAGGAGATGGTATGAAATGATTTTTAATTTAAATAGATAAAAAGAAAAATATAAGTATAGGTATATATGTGTGTGTGTATGTTGATACGTTTACTGGTTCTGTCCACTGAGAGAGTCTAAATGCAACAGTACCCCGGTAACTATGAACACACCTAACACTCAGACTTTGTTTTTTAAATACTATTCTCCACCAAAAGGAACTATGGCTCCATGATATAGTGGGTGAAACTGGGATAATTTGTTGTGCAAGAAAATAAGAAGCACTTAAAGAATTATGGAGATATGTTCAAAGAACATAGAAGCCTGAAGGTGTCTCCACTGGCCAAATCTAGGACAATTTAAGTATCAAAATAAATAATGACAGCAACCTGTTGTAACCTTTGAGTTAAATAGAAATCAATGAGTCCATGCTGATAGAAAGAGAAAAAAGAGAGAGGAAATCTCTACTAGTAGAATACAACTAATAGATGAAGAAAGAAAGATAGAATTACAAAATCACCATTTTGCTACCACCATTATAATTGATTCAAGCCAGAACCATGAATGGATGTTAAAATTTGTGAGTAAAAGTTTGATAAGGAACAAAATATTTACAGAGTCTCAATGTATATCCCTAAAAATACTCACTAATTCTCATCAGCATATCCGTAATTATTAATCAATAAGCACAGCATATTTACCAATTAACATGACAGCTGTAATACTTGGGAGATACCATCTTAATCAACCAGCAAAAGTTCACATAAATAAAAACTTGTAATGGAAAAAAACAACCTCATGTTACCTCCTGATATAATACAGTGAGAAGAACACAGCAGCACTTCTCCATAAATATATAAGTCATGACGAAACATCAGACAAATACAAACAGAGAAATTCGAGAAACTGGCATGCACTCTTCGAAAATGCCAAGGCTATGAAAGTAAAGATTGTTCCAGGTTAAAAGTCACTACAGAGACAAGACAAATGCAACAGGTGATCTTTAATGGGATCCAAGACCTATAAATGACAATAATGGCATAATTGAAATTTTAGTAGACTTCATTAGATTAAATTGGATTGATGTTATTTTCCTGATGTGAGATTGTACTGTGGTTATTTAGGAGTTTCCTTGTTTTTAGAAAATACACACTGGTTACAGCAAGGTAAAGAGGCAACACACCCGTAACTTACTCTCAGATGATTCAGAAATGTTAACAACTTGAGGAATATGAGGGAGCTCTTTGAACTATTTTTTGCAACTTTTTTGTAATTTAAAATTATTTCAAAATAAAAGTTCAAAAAAACATATCAAGGTATAATTGTTCTCCTTGCCAAAAAACAAAAACAAAGAAACATAACAACAACAACAATTGACTTCACTTTCAAAAGTGTTTGCCATGGGTTTTCTTTAAGAATCAGCTGTTAGCTGTACTGCAGATATGATTTGATCTATTATTTTGTGACTATACACGATAATGTGATTTAGCCTGACATGTCATTCATTCACTCAGAAATTATTAAGGGCATGCTGTGTACAGGATCTTTCCCAAAACTCCTCTAAGGTATAAAATGAAATACATTTATAGGTAAACTCCTAAATCTTTTGATTACCTCATTACCAAGTGAGGAGTTGCAAGGAAGCATGTAATGGAATTGATCATGGTGTAGCTCTCAAACTGGGTGACAAATTGAACAGAATGAAAACAAGTTGGCAATTTAGTTGCAATGACTGCATTGGCAGGCGAAGGTGGGAAAATACGGTTAGTGCGCTTGGTGCATGTGTGTGTGGCAATGGCTTTGGGGAGGATAAGGGCTTTGGCACCACATGGCCTATTTCCCAGGATGGTGAATTTGTGACAATTGACAGCTGATGCTGCTTTTCTTAAGACCCCCAGATTTGCTTTTCCTCACTCTGTAGTGTAGTCTTTTTCTTTTCCTGAGAGTTAAGGGCTATTTTCTTCGCACTTTGACAATAAAAGGAAAAAAGATTCTAGGAAAATGTTGCCTCCTGTTCAGTCCTGAGAGAAAACTAATTTCCTGGTTAGGCATTTTAGAAAAGGGTCTTTCTCAAGGGATGGATTGAAGGCCACAGCATCTGTATCACCTGGGTCACTTATGAAAACTTAGCAATAGAGATTCTAGAACCCCACATCAGACCTCAGTTGAAATTTCTAGTGATGGTCCAGGGAATCTGCTTTTGAACAAAAATTTGCGTTGGTTTTCAAACTGGCCCCTGTAAATGGAGGGCAAGACTGAGAAAAGAGACAGGACACTCCAGATTGGTAGGTAACAATTTTACTAAGCAGGGGAACTTACATATGAGGCTTGTTTTTGAGAAGCCGCAAGATGAGTAGATCTCTGCACCTGCCTGCCAGAATCTTAAAGTTTCTGTAGAGACCTCAGCAGGGTCCAGCCCACGTATCCAGTCCAGATGGTCTCAACAACACATTATTCTCACAAGGCTGCATCCTTGAGATGGCTCCGAGTGCCAGAACAGTGGACAAAACATACATTTCGAGGACAGGGAAGGGGGCGAGAAGTCTCTAGTTGCCTACGTCCAGCTCGAGGGTCAACCAGTGGTCATGTCTTCTCAATTACCTGCCTCTGACCGTTTGTGACTGACCCACAACCTGTGGGATGCTTCCTTCCTGGAATGCCCTGCATTTTTATTACTACTAATTGCATAATCTCTTTCTGAGGAGAGGGCCGTGACAAGCAAGCTGATTACAACATGAAGTGGATTTCACGATGATAGTTTAGCACTTAATCTGTGGTTTTTGAAAATCATGTGTCTGGGGATGGATGTGTTTATGTCATGATGCTGGAATAGTAATGTCTGAAACTCAGAGGTAGTGTTAGGTCAGAATGGAATGCATATTTACAAAGCCCCATGCTTAATTTTCAGGATACAGGATGTATTCTTCCAATACCATAATCAGGATGCAGGATGTATTCTCCCAATACACATGGGAGAAAGTTTACATCAACAACATTTTTAAAAACCTACCCCAACCCCAAAATAACCATGACACCAATTGCTTGGGCCAAGCATCTTCATCAGATCACCTCAGAGACACTATTTCAGATACCCCCATCTAGATGTTGTGGTCAGAATTGTCACAGAATAGGCTGCTGCTTGGTGATGTGACTTGAAATGTTTGACAGGTCCACTCAACCAAAAATATCTTTTATTCACCCTCCCCCCAACACCCTCCTGCTGGGTGCTGGGATTCCCACAGTTTATCAAATTCAGTTATAGACATGTTTGTTTAGGACCATGGTAAATGGTCAGGGAGGTACTTCAACAAGAAGGATCCTTTGTTGAGGCAAAATCTGTCAGTTACAAACTCTATAAAAAGCCACCTAAGGCCACAAGTAGCTCCAAAGGCCACAGGTAGCCCCAAAAAACAAAAACACTGAAGTTGAACACATAACACCCTCTGTAAAACACAGCAAATCTTTCTTCTTAAAGAGAACCGTATTTTAATCCATTAGAGGCTAGAGCTCAGCTCACAGGGTGTTCTCTCTCAGCCCTCTTCAGAATCTTGTGCTTGCCAACTCCTCGTTGATATTCTGAAGAACACAGAAATGAAATCTGTGCCATTTGCCCAAACCAAAGCCTGGGTGGATAACCCTGTTTCTCAAGACAACAGAACTGTATTCTCTGCTCAAAACAAACTTTCCTGCAGTGCCTTTTGTCCCTTTTCATACCATCACCCAAGACCCAGTAGCAGTTTTCTCTTTAATCTGTAGAACATTTTCATGACCCCCAAGACTTCCTTCTTTCTCCTTTGCATCTGGCCACCTCTCTTCACCCCCACTAGGCAGCCACGGATCTGTTTTCTGTCCCTATGGTTTTGCCTTTCCCATAATGTCATATAAACAAAAGCTTATAGTAAATAGTCATTTATGTCAGGCTTCTTGACATAATGCCTTTGAGATCCATCCACAATGGTACATGTATCCTCAGTCCGTTCACTTTTACTACCAACTACCATTTTCATTGTATGGATATACCACATTTTGTTTGTCCATACCGGCCGCCTTTTGATAAGTATCACACTTCTGATCTGCTCTTCTCCCAGGAGGCCATGACCCAGTTGAAATTTACTGTCTATAGAACATACAAATAGACTCTGTAACAGACACCGTTTATTGTCTACCAAACCTATTCCCCCTGCCATCCCCGTCCCCGACCCTCTCTACTCTCTCCTTCTTTGTTGACTTCCTCCACTTCTGGCATCCATAAGAGGACCGAATCCCACTCCCACCAGAGTGGATCTTCGTTAGACTGAACTACTCATGGTAGTTCCGTTTCTGAGACCATGTTGTAGAGTTACGACCAATGAGACTTGATGGAAAATCTGCTGGGGGCTTCTGCAATACTCTGGGGGATCAGGGCTAGAGATGTGAAGTAGGTGGAAGTAAAGCCATGGAACTTAGAGAGTTTTCTGTAGCAGTGACAGTGTCTGCAGACAGCAGAACAGGTTCAAAATCGGGAGACTCCTTCAAGCATATAATTTGTGTTAATTACCCATACTCATACACGCACACACATATCCTGACACAAGCCCATGGACCGTCCCCTCCCACTGAAAATCACCATTCTAGTCCTTCTTATGAGGCTTCCAGCTGGAACATCAGGAACTAATGGATTTTAACCTGCATCTCAGCAAGATATAAGTGTGTCCATTAGATTTAATATACACACAAGCAAGTAGTTAGCATCTAAAATACCCTGACCAGAAATGCTATTCTAAGGGAGGGGCGTGCCCCAAGTTGATCTTCTCTCCATTTGCAAGAAAGAATTATAAGAAAGGTCTTTGGGTTCTTTTCCATTAACTCAAAATGCCTTCTTATTCCTATTTCTCTCCATTCTGACCGTTTTTCCTGAGTAAGTCTTTATTTCCTCCCTCATTCTCTGCAGTAGACCTCCACTCCATCATGCACACTCAGCCGTCAGCCCTCCTCATCAGCCTCCCCCCTGCCGTGCTTCAGTGTGGGGCTTTTCCTTCCATCTTCACCTTCCCCTTGCTGTTGACATCACAACTCTCCTCATTTATAAGGAACATGATTATTCTACAGCAAACTGGGAACATAACAGCAACCAAAGGCAATTCCTAAAGGTCTGGATGACAATGCTACTGAGTTATCTTGGGTATGTCTTAATATGTCTTGGGTATGGGTACCTCAGTGTCACCTTCTCCTCAGCGCGAGGGGCAACAGATTGTAAAGACCTGGGTCTGAATTAACAGGAGTTATGGGTTTTCCTAAACCTAGGACAACTAGTTTACCCTGTTAAGGCGAGGGTAGGACTCATGTGTAATATTTCTGGCCAATCTATGTATTTTGAGTCCCGCTAATTTCACCAATGAAAAATATTTCTAATGTGCATTGTGCTAATTAAAAAATCCTCTGGTGTTGATGGGCTGTATAGAAAACGGAAGCTGGTTTAGTAAGCCTACCCCCTCACACACACATTCGAGTGCTTCAGATAGAGTCTCTAGGATCGCCCTAACTACTCCCACAATAGGCACTCCTGACTAGTAATTGCCTGCTTATGTGTTCATTTAACTTCACAAACACATGGACATCTTGTTGACATGCAGGTTAAAAATGTAGGTGCCTCATCTCCAAAGTTCCATTGAATCAGAAACTCACAATAGGGCTAAAAATCATCGGGATACCATGCTCTCAGGGTAATTCATCTGGTTCATATACACCTTAGGGTTTGAGGACCCCCACTGTAGAGAGGAAGAGGAGGGGCCCCGTCCTGGCCCTTGCATGCACTCACTCTGGAAAAATCTGAACAAGTCAAGGGAAGAACCAGCCCTCATTCTTCTTCCCTTCCGAGGCTCAGACTATACGAGAAGCTGTGCAGAAGTTGGGAGCAACTCTGAAGGATTTATGAGCCACAGATGACAGAATCCACTCCTTTCCTTATCTGGAGTTCCCCAAACTTCTCCAGGCACATGACCACAAAGGAAATGGGCCCTTGTCTCTTTCCTATTTACCCCAGCACTGGGGCAGGTCATAGTTTTGTTATGAACATCCTTTTTTGGGAAAAAGAAAAATTATTCTCTAACCAAGAAGAGAAGAAGAATTTGAATAAATGTAACTGCTTAGAATCCACAGCTATCCTGTACCTCAGGTGGGTTTTGAACAAACCTTAATCATAGTGACTCAACTCCCTTCCCACTTACTGTATATTTGCCTTTCATTTAAATATATATCTTTAAAATGCAGTAAAATCGTATTATCCCTAAAAAATAGAACAATTGACTAAAATGAAGATTAAAAACTAATTCCCAGGGGAAATTATTAGAGTGCTTAGTTTTGAGATGATAGGTTGTTTAATAGAATTGCATACCAGGAATGAGAACTATTTCACGTAATGGAAAAAGAGCGAGGTTTAAGAAAATATACGCACATAAATATTTATACTGAGAGAGTATTTTTAAGTAGGAGATTTTTTTTAACTACTATATCAGCTCAAGTGGGAACACAAAATTATTTTAGGGTAAACCAGATCTCTGTTTGTATCTTTTCCTCGCAATTAAAAAGTAAAAGATTTCAGCAGTAAAATCCCATCCCAATAAACTATGCATTTTCTTTCTCTTGGGAGGCCTCTAAAATTGGGCAAAATTAGGAGAAGGAATCTATTAGCTCATCCTTTCATGGGATCAGGGTTCAGCATGTGATTCAGTGTAGCAGGGGGAAACAAGCCTGTTGATGGTGAATAGAGCCTCATCCTTTAATTGCCCTCTGTTGGTAAACATAAGTGTTTTCCAAATGGGATAAACCCAAGCTGAAAAATCAAAGAACCACAGTATAAAATGTTCAATTAAAGCATTTTCCAAGTTGGCTTAATAGGAGAGAGCCTGGAATTGACAAGAAAGAACCTGACACTGGAAGTCCTACATGATAGCATTTGCAGTCAGCCTGCAGCATATTTTGCAGATGAGGAAATAGGCCCAGAGAGAACCATGAAATGCTGAAGGATTACAGCTAGAACAGACTCCGTTCTCCTAGTTCCTGCCCTGCTTTCTTCCTAATGGCGCCGTTCAAAGTTTTTGCTATTGCTTGTGTTGCTTTTTTAGCTGAAGAACACTCCGGACTCACATAATGATAGAAGGAGCATCTGGGCCACATTGGGGGGCTGTTGCCTAGGCCATGACTCTACTGACCTTGAGGGCTCTCAGTGTCACAGGTAGAAGCCACTGTGCTTCCCATCTCCCCCAGGTCCCTGTTGCTTGACTTTGGAGAAATCTAATAATTCAGTACTTCTGTCCCCATTTGTAAACAGTGGTGGTGAAAATGTTTTCCGGGTCAAGCTGCTACAATGTATACTTTTAAAAGCAGTGGCAGGAGAAGAGGCTGTGTGGCATCAGCCTGGTACCTTCTCTGTGATGAGGTCTGTCACCGGGACTATAGAACCCCAACACAGGCCAGAGGTGTTCTGACAGCATGAGGGCCTATTTGCCCACCACCTCAAATCTCTACACATCAAAGTGTCTAAACCATTGGCTACACTGAAGATAGTTTCAATACCAGAAGCATCGGTAATTAGCTCTGAACTACTTGAAGATTCACCCTGGCTCGGCATGTTAAGCCTGAACCAGGGGTGTGTCACCCAACATGATGACATATGGCATTGTGTTTCTGGATCTGCTGGAACCTGACCCTGGGATTTCCTGCCACTTGTTTTCACCATTCTCCTGCCTGGAGGGGATGACTGAACTGAGTTTTCTCAGCTTAAACCTCTGCACACTCTAAAGGCATGGGTTCTCAAATGATACTCCCCCCAAAATAAGCTGGGATGCTTCTTGAAATGCCTGTCCCCAGGTTGTGCCCCCAGAGGTTCTGATTCAGTGACTTTGGTGGGTGTCCTAGGAATGTGTATTTTAACAAACAGGGTGACCATGGATCACTGGTCCTCCACTCTTCATCCTGTACAGCTGACCCAAGACACAGACCTGCTAGCCCCTTGACAGGGCCAGCAGATACCTCCCTGGTCATCCTGCCAGGCTTACCCCAACCTCTGATGCCTTAATTGTCCATTTCCCTCAGGTGCCTGCTCTGCCAGGTCCCTCAAAGACCTCACACCACAGCAGGCTGCATTTGAACTCGAGTGCCCTTGTTACCAGAGAACTGGTTCCAAACTCAAGTTTGGCTGCTCCCCACTCAAAAATCAATTCTTAAGAGACAAGTGATGGTGGGAAAGGAAAGTCCGCTTTAATCAGGAAGCTGGCAACCTGGGAAGATGGTGGACTACTGTCTCAAAGACTTTCTTCCGTGTCCAGGGAAATCGGGGGGGGGGGTGGTGTTAAAGAGAAAGGCATGGACGCAGGGAGGGGGCTGCCTGCAGGATCAGCAGGTGCCCAGGTGCTTAGAGATACGTCGGCATGACCCTGAACAGACGTGCCGGCTTCCATGACAGCTGTTTTTGAATAGAGTCAGGCCTCGTCTTCTGGGAAAGCTGAGTCCTTCACACCTCAAGGCCAGTGGTCTGCAAATCTCAAAGAAAGGAAGTTAGTTCTGTTACAGATCAGGGACTTAGGTCAGCAAGCAAGGAGTGTATAAGCTTGAAGCAAGTTAACCCGAAGACCGGTTGGAGTGCTCTTAGAGGCTCAGCCCTGGAAGAATTCCTAAAACATTGTCTCCCAGGCTAATTTTCTTTCCAGCAGTCAACACACAGAGGACTCATGTCCCCCTCCTTTCTTGAGCAATACAACTTATTCACCTTGAGGAACCTAGGCTTATAAAACACATTAGCCTGTTTACTCACCTTCCTTGGGGGCCGTTTCTTCCCCAGCCATTCCGTCGGCAGGGCCCTTTAGGTTGCTGCTAATGGAAAACTCAGTCAACAAGAAAGAGAGTTCTTGACGCATGTCACTGGAAGGTCCAGAGCCAGGTCACGCCTCGGGCCTGGCCTGATTCCCTTTCTTTCCATCCGCTTTTGTTTTGTTTTTGGTGCCTCTTCTTGACCCTCCATAGTAAGAGCAGCACTCCACTCACGCCCGCGCACCACAGACAGGGAGACCACGTGTCTGCGGTGGCATCCCAAGCACCAAAATCTTCTGATTCATCCTGATTGGACTATGTCCATCACGTGCCTGCCCCTCAACCAATGATGGCAGCCGTGCTGACAGACCGACCCCACCCTGACGCCGGGCGTGGCGCCAGAGCCCCCCAATAGCACTGGCTCTCCGGGGTGGGCGGCCCCTGGCTCCTATTAGGGGGGAGGAGGGGAGGACTAGGGTGCCACGCAGGCTCAGGGAATCCTAATTTTGACTGAAGATGGATGTTTTGCCCACCCTAGCAAGTGGGAATGGAAGTGTGATTTTATAAGATTAAGAAAAAAACAAAGAGACATAAGGTCTGGTGAATCCATGTGTTGCAGAGCAAAGTAATACCTTTGTCTCCTAGAAATGAAGCCATCTTGGCCAAAGGACAAGCAGTGATATTGGCAATTCTGCAGAGAAATGTCTGCTGCACGCTGTGCCTCAGAGTGAAGGAGCCTCATACTCTGCCCATTTACAAGCTAAATGTACTGATGACTCTGCTTTTTTACACCTTGCACTTCCCTGAAGACGTAAATATTTACATTTGTGAAGACGTTTACAAAGTGCTTTCACATATTTCATATTTCTTTTCCTCAAGACTTCAAGTCAGAGCAGGCAATACATTTAGGGACAAAGAGCTCAGAAATGATAGGAAGTCAAACGAGGTCATAGCAACAGAGCTAGTAAGAGAACTCGGGTGCCATTGCTCCGTACCCTGTCACTTTGCCATGCAGGCCCCAATGGATACAGTTACAAAGGAAACCCATGTTTCCCCAGATTGCATCTTTCCCTCTGGGTTCCCACTCTGAGAAGGGCACCACTACCCAATCACCACGCTGGCAACCTTGACATCTTCCTAGACTCCTCCCACTCTCATTACCACATCCCTCATACTACTCAAAGCTGTTTTCTCTCTCTTCCCACCACTACCCTCATTGTCTCTCTCCTGGACCCTTGGAATGGTGTTTTAATGGGTCTCTGCCTATGGTTTGGGAACTCTTCCCTACCCAGTTATCCACCACCCAGCTGCCTGAGTGAGCTTTCAGTATGCAGCTCTGGACATAACACCCACTTGCATAAAAGTATTTAACAGTTCCTCCTTGAATGGAGAAGTCCAACCTCTAGCATACAACCTGCCTTTCCCTTTCTATTTCTCTCTCTCTTACACACAGAGGCAACTGTATGTTCCACCCCTACTAAATTGTATTCAGCTTTCTGAATATGCCAGAAAATATTATAACTGTTTATTGTCTCCAGGAGGGCATTCCATCCTTGGCTGCCCATTCACCTAACCAACACTGGCTTATGAGTTAAGACCTAGCTTATATATCAAGTTACATCCCCTAGGAAGTTTTACCTGATCCAAGAGAACTGACACTACCTATCTTGTGGCACATTGTACCCTGGACATACTTTGGGAGTCTGCAATGCCTTATCATGCTCACCTATTTACTCTCTGTATCCTGCAAAACTTAAGCCCCTTAGAGGGTAGAGAAATATCTTAATGATCTTTGTGTGTCCAGTGCCTAGCATGGAAGAAACACATCACGCATTATAAATAAATGAATTAACAAATTTCTATATCAAATAATGATTACTCCCCAAGTGTTCAAACCATATATTCTTTTCTCTGTTAGAAAAGGTTGAAGAAGTCCAGGTGATCCTCAAAACTCTGTCTGGTAAATTTGTCCTATGAATGGATAACTCTCTTTTTCAAGGAAAAGAAATAGTCCATAAATGACCAATCCCTCAACTCTTTACACTTGACCTTCCCCCAGCAACTGCCAACCCTAAGGATTTTCTTGTCCTACTGGTCAAAGGTAGCTTGTTGACCCAGTCATGTACTCTCCCAATTTGTTCTTTCTTTCTTAGGTCATGGTTTCTCTTTCCTTAGTTGATTATTGATTCTAGATGAAGGGAACAGTTTGCACATACTGTCTACAAGGAGTAACAGGGACATTGATTTGGCCAAACCTAAGGTTTTATTTTAGGAAGCTATGGCACATCAGTCTGGGTAGATAAGGGTAGATGTGAATGATGGTAAGTTAGTACTGCAAGAGAGCTAGGAGTCGGCTTGTCCAGAGTTTCCTCGAGTGGGGTCTACATATCATCATGGTGGAGTGTAGTTTGATTTTACATACATATATGCAAAAAACCCACCATTTTTATTTTAATTATGTGCTTATTTATGTGTACTAAAAGAAAGGTCATTATCACTTTAGTCCCACAATTTCACATATGTTATTGCCAAGACTTTCTTTTTTTTATTATGTTATGTCATCATACAGTACATCACTAGATTTTGACGTAGTGTTCCATGAAAGACTTTCTTTCAAAGACTTAAGTAAACAAATGAATCAATTTAGAGAATAAAATGTTAAAAAAAAAAAAAAGTGAAATGTCAACATGGTAAGTATTACAAAGGTGATACCCAAATGACTGAAGCTGGAGAAATGCTGAGCTGGTCTAACACCTCTTCATGTCTCAGGCAGGGAAATCTAGACCCAAAGAAGCTAAATAACATGTCCCGGTCAAGCAGGTGGAAGGCCTGAAATGCTAACATAAAGACCAGCTCAGCAATAATTCAGACACTGACTATACAATTTGAACTTGTTGAATAAAAAATGGTTTTTGTTATTAAATGAAAATATTAGAAACTAATCTTAACTCTGGGAACCACTTGAGGGCAGGGAGGAAAAATAGAAAAGAAAGAGGAATAAACCCTACCTATATCACCATGGCACGTCCCCAGAGTAGCCATTCCCTACCGCTCCTACCACTCCTACCACAAAGACGATGGAAAACTCCAATATTGGAAGCTTGCTAGAAGATATCCTGAAATGACCAGTCACTTCATACTGTCCTCTCTGTTCCACTTCATCACACTTGAAGTTTCGCCGGCTGGGATTTTTGCTGTCTTGGCAAACATGATGATGGTGTCAAACCTAATGTTTGCTAAATTTTTGCAGAAATTCTGAGAAGACTTCCGTGGGGGCCTATTGTCAATTATCTGGAAAAAGAGAAGTTTGCAGACATTAGAAACAAGAACTGTGTGGGGTTAGGCTCTGGGTTTTAATGAGAAGAATTAAAATTAGAATGTTGGCTATTTCCTATAGCTTGCTAAAAATAACCTGGGTGCCTGCTTCCTTCCCTCGCACTTCATTTTCAGTGCCTGCTCATGCTGAAGATGCAGGAGGGCTAGAAAATGCTCCTTGGGATCTTGCACCAATGCTATTTGTTCAGATAAATGTAACTGAGCTTTGACCTGCCCTCTCATGCACCAGTGGGCTTGCTACCTTCGGGCTCCTGTCAGATTTATGCTTGAGGAAGCTTAAAGGTGATAAGGGGAGCACACACACCACACACTGTTGATTTTACCTCTTGAATGTCTCTTTCCATCACTGCCACCAACTTCGCCCAAGCTACCATCATTCCTTTCTTGGGCTGTCTGCTCTTTCTACTTGATTCGAACCTGTCCTCACCCAGTCACAATGTAATCAGAAAAATCTTTTCCAGCACAAAGCTGAACATATCCGCCACCACTACCATGACCACCACCACTTAAAACCATTCAATGGTTTCCCATTGCTTATATGATAAAGACTGGAATCCTCGACATGGCCTACAAGCAAGGACCTCCCTGATGTGTGCCCTAGAACCTCTCCAGCCTCACCCCCTCTCCCCTTTGCTCTCCCTGCTCCAATGCACAGTCCTCACTCCATTGCCTTCTGTTCATCAGACCCCCACAGGGCCCCAGCTCATGCCTTGTCCTTTCTTCTTTATCTACCTAAGTCTTCCTCATCATTCAGAGCCCAACCCAGTCATCACTTTTTTTTTTAGGAAAGCTGTTTCTGACCCTTTAGACAAGGTCACATCCTTTCTCATATTGCCTCACCGAGCCCAATAGAGACCTCTCCTTCACAGCACTCATCACTGCTTCACTTGCACATTTATTTAATGATTAATTGATTACTAGTGTTACTCCTCCTGATGGTGGCTCCATGAAGGCAGGGACCACATCTGTTTGCTCATCCTTGTATCCTCCATATCTAATACTGTGCCTAGCACACAAGAGACACTCAGTGTTTCTCGAAGGATATAAACATTAAGCCCCTGGAGGACCCAAGACTCTCTTTCTTGCAGAGATCCTTCCCAAGAGAAAGGAAAGTATTACCGCATTCAACTACAGCACTTTCTCTACCTCAGTCTGGTCCCATAAACTCTTGTTTCCCATCCTTACCTTAGTCCTCCTGATGGGATACGTTCTGTAGACAATAGGTTGGTGTGGGGGGGGGTCCCCTCAATTTTCCTGAAGTGCTAGGAATACATTAGTATTATGCTTTTCATCATAAACCCGCCTGACTTCAGCCTGGATCTTCTGAAGGAATGGTCCCCAAATAAACCACAGTGCCTTTCTCAATTTCTTGATTCAAATGAAAGATCTCATATATCATTTTCCCCATTAAGTTAAAAATACATATTTTCTAATATCTCAATGCAGAGGAGTCTTAGATGCTCACTTGTACTGTGGAGGAGGTTTAGGAAAGGAGGGCAGAGAGGAAAAATTAATGGTGTCTAGGGAGGTGGCTCAAAGCTTTCTACATGAAGCTTTAAGGAATCTTTCTCCATGGGGAATAGGGGGAAACAGACAGCAAGACAAGCAGCAGGACCTTCAAGGCAAAGGAAGGTTTAAAAAAGCTAATGTAAATGGTGAGATTTCCTTTCTTGTCTACTCTGTCCCACCCGCATCTCCATGCCCTGCAGTGGACCTGTCCTGTGCTTTGCAGTAAGGTGGGCCTGGGGACAGGGTGAGAACAGTGCCCCCCGTAGGGCCTCTACTGTCACCCTACTCACGCCTTTCCTGGAGGATCAACATTCATTTTCTGGTACTTTAGAAATCCAGCCCAGCCTGTGATGAGGGAGTTATTATTGGCACATTCTTGAATTTTATCGGTGTTTTTAAACAGTGATTACTGTGAGGACATGCAGAAGCCCAAGAGAAGGCTGTAAACACTGGGAAATTAATCTGCTTGCTCTGTGACAACTGGGCCAGCTTCCACATGCCAAATGTTTGGGGCAGGGTCAGATCAAGGCTGCAGATGGTCACTGGCAGAGAGCTACTATTTTGGGGGCACAGGTCATGGGAAAGTCTTATGGTTCAAAGTTGGCTTCTATGTCTGTCCCATGACTTTTCCTTCAGCCTCATGTATCACAATCATCAACAATCCATCAAATTTGAGGAAATCTCTGGATATTTTGCTTAAAGACCCTGATATTGTGCTGCTTTAGAAGCCCAGAGGATAAATGGACTCTCAAGAGAGAAGGCAGGCAGCCTCAGACCTCTCCTGCCTCTCATAGAAGGGGGAAGAAAAAGGAAAACATTTAAATATTGTGTTATGTTCTATCAAAGTGTCTATTTTTCAATATCTAATTTGAGCTGAGTTTTGGGAATTCTGTGTTCCTTTCAAAAACTACAGCTCTGGGGGCACCTGGGTGGCTCAGTCTGTTAAGCATCCAACTCTTGGTTTCAGCTCAGATCGTGATCTCAGGATCGTGATCAAGCCTTGTGTCAGGCTCCACGCTCAGTGTGGAGTCTGCTTGAGACTTTCTCCCTCTCCTACTGCCCCTCCCCTACTCTCTCTCTCTCTAAAATAAATAAATAGAATCTTAAAAAAAAAAAAAACTACAGCTGCAAAGAATATAGAAAACCACATCAATGTATCTAATTAGAAGATATAAGTTCATATTTCCAAAGGGCAAAGAGCTGAGTTTTGAGATAGTTCATCCAGGAAATTTTTCCTGTGAATGACAGGGAAAGCTCAGAGTCACACTAGCCAATGGGAGGTCCATGTAGCTCTACTGTTTCTCATGTACAGTTTCTCATGTACAGTCTCTTCATGGGAAGAGAAACTGATCCAGGGCAGAGGGCAACCTATGGGCTTGGGGGGAAGAGCAGAATGCAATTGTAGACAAGGGTCTAGTGTTAAGACTCTTTTTCAGACTTTACAGCAGACCACCTGGGAGCATTTTTAAAGTACAGATTTTCAGGGGCAACTGGGTGGCTTAGTCAGTTAGGCATCTACCTTCAGCTCATGTTGTGATCCTGGGATTGAGCCCAGTGTAGGGCTCCCCGCTCAGCCGGGCATCTGCTTCTCCCTTTTTTGCTGCCCCTCCTCTGCTCACACTCTCTCTGTCACTCACTCTCTCAAATAAATAAATAAAATATTTTTTAAAAAAGTGCAGATTTTCAGATCTTCATGGCATGTGACCCAACATTTACACTTTCAAGGGGCATCACGTGATTCCAAAGCAACCTGAGGAAATGCTATGCTAGAATAGTTAAAATCACAATAGGGAGTGGGGGGAGAAAAGACAATGGTATCTAGAATTCACTGTCATTGTTAAAAGCCCAGGAAGAAAGACAAATATTGAGTATAAATCCAAGAAAAATTCAGGATCTTGGAAAGGTGTTTCCCTTTCAGACATCAGACAAGACTAAAGTGATTTGGGAGGTTAAGATGGCGGAGGAGTAGGGGACACCTTTTTCAGCCGGTCCCCTGAGTTGAGCTGGATAGGTACCAGACCAGGCAGGAATATCCACGGAATCAGCCTGAGACGCAGGAAGATACATCTGGATCTCTACAAATGAACATCTCCAGCGCTGAGTATCGAGGTACGAAGCGGGGAGCCGTGAAACCGCGCACAGATATCGGAAGCTAAACAGAAGGGGGAGGGAGCCGCCGTGTCAGGGCGCCGGGAAGCGGTAGCCACCT
>NC_048231.1:12916949-13028262 GCF_002007445.2 Ailuropoda melanoleuca | reverse complement strand
AAAAAAAAAAAAAAAAAAAAAAAAAAAAAAAAAAAAAAAAAAAAAAAAAAAAAAAGACTAAAGTTAGCTTACCAGTAAGTGCAAGCAGCTGCAAATTAGTAAATTAGCTACCAAATTTCAGTTGGTAAGTGAGAGACAGCCCAACTCAAACTGGCTTAAGCAAAAAAATCAAGACTCTTTTGGCTTATGTAAGTGGAAGTCGTAGAGCTGCTCTCCAAGGGATTCAGAAGCTCAAACATCATCGAAACTCGCTCTGCCTCTGGCTCTCGAACGTTACATTCCTTCTATCTTGGTTTCTTTTTTCTCCTCTTGTGGAGGAGATATCTGCCTGAAGTTCTGACCAGTCATACTTGATTCCAAGTCTGTAGAAAGAGAACTCCTTTTTCTAGATTACATTAAAAAAAAAAAAAATCCCAGGATTATTTCTGATTGGACTAGCTTGGGTCACATGACTACTTCTGAAACAGTCTCCCTGGTCAGGGATTATTTCTGAGGTCTGGATCATTTTCCCACCCCTAGATCTGGGGAAGGGAGTGGTAAAGGGATGACCAAACCCCATGCATTGGAAGTACAGCAGAAAGGGGAGATAGTTTCCTAAGAAAAAAATTAAGATCTTCCCAGAAAAAAAAGGAAGTAGATTCTGGGTAGCAGAAGCCATGATTATCTGCTACAATGGCTGAAAAATATTTTTGTTTGTTTAATTACACAAAAATGTTGTGTCAACTTTAAAAATAAATCTGCCAGTTATTTTACCAGCAAAAAAAGGAGGGGTGCTTATTTGGGGAATGGTAGAGAATTGTAATCCAGGACAAGTAAGCTACTGCAAAACCACAGACAAGTCCCGCTGAGCAAAAGGAGAATACTCTTTTATAGAGAAAAACAGGGAAGTTGGGATGGCTGTCATAAACAAAAAGTCCATTGGAGTAAATTAGGAGTTGGAAGTATAGAGGCTTCTCATTGGCTAAGTTATGACAGTCTTTCATTGGTTGGGCTATTGCCAGGGAAGGAGGTAAGTCTTTCTTACTCCTGCTGGGTCAATAAAGTAGTCTCCATGTGCACTATCCCTCTCTTCCGGTTGAGTCTAGGATTGACCAGAGGGCTAGGGTGGTAAGAGCTCCCCCTGCCGGCCCCAACTCCATTCTAAACACAGTTTCTTTTATTAATTTCCACAATATCTATCAGTTAATATTCACTAATTTTAATATTAAGTATAGAGTCCTATATTTGAATATAGATATTATATTACTGTAATGGCCTGTTTGTCACTAATCTTCCCCAGTGGATTATAACCCCATGAGGGCAGAGACTGTGTTTATCTTGTTTATCCATGTGTAGACAAGCAGTCTTTACAGTGGGATGTGCAAAAAAGTGTGGTGCATGAAGATAATAGTAGAATTTCTCTTTTTCTTATGTGATTTTTGAGGAACTAAAAGGAATTTTTATTAACATTTAGTATACAGATATATGGATTAGCAAAGACGCACTCATTATGTTCAGAAGTGGTAATGGTAATAAGGGGTCCAAAGAGAAGAATGTGAACTCCATTTATTCATTTGTTCCTCAGGTTCCTGGTTTCCCACTCTCCACTCTCCCTTCCTCCCACCCAGCATCATTCAGACTCACTGCCTAATGCTATGATTTGTCAAACTAACCCTGGGACCTCTCTCTCAGAAGGTGTCCTCATTAAAGTGGGACACCCACATTCTTTCTGACCTCAGCAAACTCAATGTCGGATGTTAGTGGTCCAATCTGTTAATCCCAGTGATCTTTATCTAGAGCCTCACTGTTAATGAACCCAACCTTTCAAAATGTAGGTTGGAGAACACACTGCCCTCAACAGTCAGCCAACTAGGATTTATCAAACACCTACTATGCCAGGACGAGGTAGATAAAGAGATTCATAAGGGAAAGGACTTTTCCTCAAGGAGCTCAACCAGTTAGGAAAAGAAGTCATGTAATTATGAAGGTGCCTGACATGTAGAGAGGGGAGGATGACTATAGCATGTGTTTTCTTCGAAAGGCATCATTTCCCTAATGCCGTTTTAAAGGGAGCACTGCTTTTAACAGGACCAAGTCATCTTGCACCCCAGATTCCTGGAGTTCTTTTCAATATAGTGTTGGAACCTGGCCAGGCCTAGACCAATGTCCGTATATCTTTTGTAGGTAGAAACAAAGGAAACTGGATACATACCTGGCTGATCCAGTAAGTCAGGAAATCAGCCTGTCAACAAAGTCTAAGGAGTAAAGATTAGACTCCCAGACCAGGTATTAGGCACATCACCTCCCAGGGCTCATTCCGATAAAGGTAAACAGACTGGCTGCATTATCTGTCAATCTACAGTGGTTGCAGGAAATATCACCAATGCCCAATTTCATGTTTCATTAAGATTTCAATTAATCTCTTCCTCATTTAGCCTGGGAGAGGGATTGATCTGCCTTTAAATAAATACCACACGATCTTTTACTTTTCAAAGGCAAATAAGCTTATATATTTGATTTATGTCCTTTGTCATGTCCAGAAACAGCATCTATTCTATTTCTCTCACCATATCAACTTGGCCAGAAGTTGCAGTTCTGAGAGTTTTCCTCTCTGTCCCTAAGAAGAGAATTTTTCTCTCTCTGAATCTTATGTTTCCCAACAGTTCCGCACCTCCCTGTGAGCATACAGACTTTTAAAAACTGTACTAAGTAAAATGTGCCAAAGATACCCATAGTTCCCTTGGAGGTACCCAAATCTCCACATCTATCAGGAACAAAAGGTTTTGCTTTTTCTTTAAGCCAATAAGATATGATGGCACTCAAGTGGCTATGAAAAGAGTGAGTCAACAAAAGAACATTTGGTAATTTTTTTGTCTACAAAATGAGTGGGGCAATTCATGTTTTTCCACAGGCTGCTTTTCTCTGAATAAAAAGAACAATATCTAAGAGGAGAAAATAGTTTATTCATGTCCCATAGTTGAGCCATTTAGATGTTTTTTCTGATGCAAGCAAAAGAAAACTCAGCTCTCAGTGGCTTAAACAATAAAAGTCTTTAATCTGCCATGCAACGAGAAGTCCTGAAGCACTTTGGTTTTCCATTGTTCAACAATGTCTTCAAGAACCAGAAACTTTTCTCCTCAGAATGGAGACTATGGTCTCAAGCTTGACCTATTATGATAGAAAGATGGCTGCAGCGACCTCAAGCATCACTTCCTCACGTATCAATACCCAAAGACGAGAATGTTCCATCTTTATTTGCTTTTTAAGAGAAAGTTTGCTTTTCCAGAAGCCCTGTGAAAAGGCCTTCCTCACATTTCATTGACTGAAATTGTATTCCACATTCATTTCTAAACCAATCACTGGCCTAGAAATTGGTATTATCAAGATTTAATCCCCTAAAGCAGCCATATGACCAATAAATGTACAAATTAGATTTCTGTTTGCAAGGAGGAATGGCTGTTATGTAGGCAATCAACAGCTTCTGTGTACAAGATCAACCAAAAAAAACCGATGGAGATGGGGCAGTGATTGACCCAAGCAGCTTTGAGGAAGTCATACAACTCTCACTTTAGGATTGACCTGAGCTTTCAACCACTGGAGCCATTACACTAGCATCTGAACTGAGTACATTGTCTTTAAGATGTCTTTGTTAAAATGTATATATATTAATTGGCAAGAAGAAAGACCAATAGGTAAGCCATGGCTACTGGCATGTAGACAAGAATTTATCAGTCAGATTAACTATAAATCAGATTAGAAACAACATTAATAATTGGGTTGAACATTATCACATGCTTACCATGTGCTTGCAATGTATGAAATTCACATGGTTTATAGGTTATACAGATGAAAACCAAAGCCAAGAGAAACCAAGTAATTGCCGAAATTCACACAAATGGTTTGGGTTAGTCAGGATTTGAAATCAAGGCAGTCTGACTCTAAAGTCCATACTCTTGATATAGGTAGTTAATCCTTTGATTGGGGGAAGGCATGAATTTAGAAATGTATGGACTGTAGGATCTAGGTTGCTTGAACCAATCACATCAGCAAAGGAAAATGAGATTACGTGGATTGGCTCAAACCACATAGAGCCCACACCTAAAACTGAGGGGTTGGGCCAATTCCACCTAAACAACATGGCTGTTACTTACTGCGGAGGGTTAAAGTCAATGTTGGAGAGATAATCACAGGTTCTTAACAGTGTTTTCTTGCATTGGGAAAGTGGGGGAAATTTGCAAAAGGTATCCAGTTTATAAAAATACTCAAACTGGTGAAACCCTACTGATACTCCAGGGAGAAAAAAAGTAGCTCTGATGAAGAATTTTCTCAGTAAAGTCTATAAAGTAAGGGGCAAGTACAAATTCACACTTGAAAAGTTTGATTCTGGGTGGATTTTACATTTTTTAATTGTTTTTGCTCATCTGTATTTTTTTTCTATAGTCAACTTGCAAGATTAAAAAAAAATTTAAAGGCCACTTAAAAAAGGGGAGGGGTTGCTTTACTGATAAGTACTTGGAAAGCCAGCCCAGAGGACACCACCAGCATATGGTTTTTCCCCACATCAACACCACTCAAAGGAAATTGAATTTAAAACAATAATATTGGGGTCATTCTTTAGAAGAAAATTCATCATAGGATGGATGCTCCTACTGCATTTAAAATGTGTTATAATCAATAAAAGTGTTCCTACATATTTTAGGAACATTTCTATTGCATATATCATCCCAATTTTATAGGATACCATATTTCACAGATGTTAAAGTCTTCAGACTCAGCTGAATATATTTCTACTAGATTGTACTAAACACTAGTGACCAATGATCATTTAAAAGAGAAATTTCAATAACCTTCAAAAAGATGAAGCCTTTATATCATATGCCAAGCCCTTGGTTGTTCCTTTGAGAAAATTATTTTTTTTAATTATCACTACTCTTTTGAAAAGAGTCCTCCCTTACTGTAAACATTCTTTTACAAAAACTAACAACAGTGGATAAGAACAGCAGCAGGTGTTCCTCTAATTCCCAACTGCCTTCTTTCATGTCCAGCCCTACTAGGCACTTTAACAGTGTGTCTGATTCAAACTTAAGTGAGTAAATTTAGATGGGTAAATTTTATAATCACCGTATTATAAAGTACCAAATTGAAGCTTTGAGAGATTAAGCAATTTGATAAGGCTTCTCAACTCCTCTAAGTACAGCCAAAATTCGAAGCCTAATTCTCCCTTATTCCAGAGCCCATACTCTCCCCATTTCACTAAGCTGCCTTGCTGACAGATAATCATTCCTTCTTTCAGTAAATAATAATTATTGAGCACCTACTATGTGCCTAACACCACGGTAGGCTGTGTAGAGAGACATAGCTCTTGGTCTTCATACTGAATGGAATAACAGGCAAACAAATCAACAAACTAATAAATATATAATTTTGAGTGGCAACAAATATGACGAGGAAAAAAACCCAGAATGTTTTCTGTATAAAGATGTACAAAGTTTACCTAATCCAATCTAAGTATGAGGTATCAGGAAGAAAATCTCTTCCTCGTAGCCACCACTACTTATAGGTAGATGAAGCAGTAAGCCTCCTACCAGGTGGGGATTTATAATAAAATCCAGGTCAGACCAATTTCTGCTACACATATTGAGCAAGAAAATTGTCCCTGAACTGAAGCAGAACTTTGTGGTCTGAAGTGATTAGCTGCTCCTTTGGAGAGGTAATTACTGTTCCTGATAAATCACATAAGCTATTTTCTGATAGATTTCAATGAGCTCAGGAGTCCTTTCTAGAAAATTTACTGTGCTGGATCTTCTGTTTGCCCCTCCATCTCTACTCCACACCTTCCCCACCCTCCTGGGTCCTGGAAGCTAGCCTGCATGGACTGCATTCCTGGGCATCCTGGCCTTCCAATTTGAGTTAAGTCTGGCTCAGTGAGAAGCACCAGCAGGAGACTGGAAGGCAAAGGGCAGCAGGGTGGGGTTAGGGTATATATGCCCTGGTTCTCTCCCTGCAGAGATGCCATGGGTGGGCTATACCCCTCTACTGAAGGCCTCTGCTCCTAGCAGATGGCACCTTCTATGTAGCTGCCATCTTCGGGTCTACCCTTCTATTGCCCCTTCAAGCCCAGGAGTAGAAATGGCTCCCACTCTTTCTAGCCCTGAGGACCACACCATCCCTTGTTAGTATCCACAAACCCTGCCCACACCATAATGGTCTCTCTTCCAGTGTCTTCACATTACCCATTTTGAGTGAGCCATTTGCTTTCTACCAGGACTTCAACTAACACTTGCACTGTCAACCTCAGGAACTGTTTAGCAGCCTATGACCAGTCTCCCAGGTGTCTCGTGACCTTTATGTAAACATTCTTTAATAAAAAAAATTACAAATAGTGATTGTCTAAACAACTTTTTTCCTACAAATATGTATCAAGTAAGAAATACTTAAGTTAGTGTGCTCATAAGACTTCTCCCTGGCAGCAAGTTTGAAAAATACCTTTGATATATGCTTGCAATTAATTTGGCTGAGACATTACTTTAATAATATAAGCACAAAAAGAGTCATATATCCTATTCTGTACACTTGATAAAGTTCCAAATTTCTGCCCTTTTGGGTACTGAGATAGCATATCTCTTGAAAAGTTTACCGAAAGTAAATGTGAATATTCTAGCAGCCGACTCAGCTGCCAACCCAAAGTAGCGTCACAAAACTTCTCCACTCAGCATCTGAGCACAAGACAAGTTTGGAATCAGAATCCTAGAGAGAAGTATTGGCCCTGCTAGATCCTTATACTCTGTTTAAAGGTAGAACTACCCAAACAATACTTCTAGCAAGTTCACACATTTGAAGACCGCTCATCTCATTGATGACAAAATTCTAACATCCACTCTATTAATCAAAGCCTTTAGTGCAGATCCGAGATAAGGAATGTTTAAGTCCCTCTCCTAGCAGCTGTCTCTAAAGTATAGACTTTATTTAGAATTTTCAAATGCTAATTAACCATCCCTTTGGTATATAATTTCTGATTAGAGTACTTCAAATATTAACTGCTTCTGAAGTGTAGATAAAAACCAGCTAATACAGATTTCACAGTGTCTATGTAGAAATGTATTAACGGAAATTACAAACAATACAGCAAATAAATACTGTTGGGCAGAACACTGCCTCCTGTAATTCCGGCTCGGGTCACGTTCATCTGCACGTGGAGCACATTACATTGTCCTGTGACACTATTTCTGTAAGACCAAACCGTATACAAAACAAACATTAATGCAAAATCATCATGAAGAGCCATCAAATGCCATTGTATTATAGAAACCATATTATATTTGTAGATCCCTAATAAACCATTGTTTTATAAAACCTATATTTAATTTCTTTTTTTTTAATTTCTAAGAAAACATTCACAGTTTATTGAATAACCCTATTGGCATCTCAGTGACATACTATTCTTTCTAAATTTCCCATTTCCTTTTGCTTCAGAGAGCAGTTTAAACAGTTTGCAAATCAAAGTCCATGCCCTTGGAAGCACTCCATGTGAGCGTTCAGGTTATAATGTGACACTTGCTCTTCTCTGACAACATCCGTCTTCAGAACTTCTTCCTACAGGAAGAGAAACCACTCTTGCATCCTTATTGAAGAAGGGGCCCAGCCTGTTAATCTCAGTCCATTCATTATGAGGCAGCTAATGCGAACATAACTTTCAGGCTGCCCTGGGACGACTGAAAAGGAAAATCTAGGGTGATTGTAGGAAGGCTATACCCATCTGGCTGAAGATTATTGGCAATTATCCAGTTTTTAAAGCGGGGAAGAATCTATTTTTATGAGGCTTATTGGTGGCTAATTGCTTGAAATGTTTGACAGAACACAATTTCTCGGGCGTTCAACCAACTCTCAGTATCTTTCCTTTCCTAATGTGGGCCCAACCCATTACAATTGTTTCCAAAGGACTGTCCATAATATTTTATCGGGAAGGAATTTCACTGTATTGTTTGAAATAGAAGGGCAATTAGATGTCGTTAAGATGAAAAACATAGACTCTTCACTGAAATGATCATTTCAGTGTATTATAATAAGATTCATGTGTAATGCAGTCATTTGAAAGATTGTTCAAAAACTAAGCTATTATATTAAAATCTCTGCCTTGTAATAAATACAAAAATAAAATTTTATGACTGACATTTTATGCGTAAGTTAAGAATCTATTAACTGATTAAAACCAAATCAGCTAGAAAGTGCTTTAAAAAAAGGATGAGGTACTTCCTTCAGGTGATTTATCCAAATAGATAAAAAGAAATGGAAAAATGTGACGAGGAGTTTCTGGGAAGAAGATGGAGAAGACAACCTAAGTGGATATCAGAATACTAACCGAGTTAGATGTGAACTTGATAGGAATTCCTAGAAAGGTGCTCAGACCTTAAAGCTGTCTTTAAGCAAAATGACTATAGCATTTTGCTGGGGTTTGTTTTTGTTTTAAGGCCTGCGAATTATCTGATACTCCTCTCATCAAGAGTGGGGTCTCTGCCTCCTCTCCTTGGGTGTGGGTGGGCCTGACTGCTTCAACCAATACTGGCACCATGTGACTTCTGAGGTGGACTGGGAATAGCCATATAGCTTCCACCTGGTTTTGTTGGGATGTTTGCTCTGAGGGAAGCCAGCTGTCATGAAAGAAGTCTGACTACTCTGGGACTGCCCCACCGGAGCGGCCTTGTATAGATGCTCTTGTCAGCCAACAGGGAGCATTAGTGGCCAGCCATGTGACAAGCCATCTTGGACTTCCTGTCCAGTTAAACTTTCAAATGATTGTGACCCCAGTACACATCTGACCAATTACCCTAGAAACACCAAGTGAGAACTATCCAGCCAAGCCCTTCAGAATTTCTGTCCCTGGGATAATTTGTCTTACAGTAATGGTAACAAGAACCATTGACCTACAGGAGATCTGGGTGCAAATGTTACAAACTAGAATATTCTGTGACCTGCATTAGGCAAACTTATAAAAAGTGGACTCGTTGTCGGGTTCTGGCAAACTGTCCTAACAACCGTGGAGCCTTCTTTTCTTTTCAGATCCAGAGAAGTGCTCCTATCCTCCAGACGTCGAATAAAACTGAAGTAAATTACCCCTTAATTCTAGGATCATTTTTTTCACATTTTATTTTACCAGAAGTCTCTCTGAGTACTAACATATATTCTCAAAACATATAGACTGGAGATGGAAAGAAAATTTTTATTTGAAAGAAATTTACTGTTTTTAAGCCCAAACTGAATTGAATCATCCTTAGTTGCTCCTGAACTAAACCTTTTTCACTAATAACAGTTTTATTCTTAAAGGTTTCCCTGGCTCTGAATCAATTCTATTGTGACTCATGTGGTGTGTGGGCAGCAACTAAAGACTTTCTAGAAGGGTAAGTTACTACAGGGAAAACATCCCAAACGCTTTTGAAAAGTAAGTTCTAACAGTTATAAAACATCCATGGCACAATCTGCAGGCAGCCCCGGAATTAACTGCACTAAAGATTAGCAGCAGGTCCATGATTAGAAAAGGAATAAACTGGAAAATAACTTTTTATAAAGTGGGTTCGAACAAAGGTATTATGCTCACCAAAAAACATCTGACAGTGGGCTTAACAGGAAGATAGGTGCCTTAGAATTGTGAGGGGTTGAAAGGGACACTGAAGCACAGAGCCATAAAATCAGACTAATACCGCTTCCTGTAGTTCCTTACGGCAGACCTCTTCTGTGTGATTATGCTGCCCCCAGAGCATTAGAAGGACTCCACATGAATCAGGCTGACCAAATCTTTGGTCTGTTCAGAGCAGAAACTTGGGAAAATGACAATATAGAAAAATTATTTTTGTTGCCCCCCCCCACTGCTTTTCGTTTCTGCAATTTACACCCCCTGAAATACACGGCCCCGCATATCCATCCCACTTAACCATCCCCTCTGACCAAGTGGGTATGTCCCATTTGATTAAGGGTCCTTTTTAAGGGACAGTTTCCATAATGGGATTTTTTTCCAACCCCCCTCCCCCACTCATTATAAGCTGTTCTCTAGTGTCCCCTTCTCGGAGTGCTAAAATCCCTCTGCGACTCTCTGTTAGGGAAACAATCCAAATTCTATATCTAAGAATGCCCTCCTCCTACTCCATACATACCTAAGTCCACCTTTCTTTCAAGGCCCATATTAAATCTGACCACCTCCATGAAGCATTCTCCTCTCCTGGCAAACCCTAGTGATCATGTCCTCCTCTGAATTCTAGATCACTCACCTGGCACTTAGCATGTGCTGTGTTTTAATGTTATTTGTGTATTTATATTCTTCTTTCTCCATGTGGGCCAGTGACAATAGCATGTGTCTCTGGCATCTCTGATGCATCATGCTTCACATTCAACCTGCATCAGACAACAATAATGCTTCAGTCAAGAAATCATCTATATCAAAAGTTCATAGGTACTCTTCCTAGGGAGGTAATATATTTAAGTCCTATTGTTCTTATTGCTTTCAACAATACAGTAACTCTTAGGGATATATCTAAAGAGATTTTTTTTAGCCCCTTAGGAGCCAAATGGAGAAGATGTATTGGTGCAGCTCAGCCGACCCTTTAGACCAGAGTAGGTCTTCTTGAACCTTTAAGTAAAGTCCCATCATGGCCTCTACGTCCTTATAATTAGGACAGAAACCTGTGCATTTTTGAAAATTCCCTTCACCACCTCCTTTTTCTCTCTTGATTGGCATCCTACCTATATCAAGTCACCCTTCCACTTATGGACTTAAGAACATTGTATTGCAGAGCATGGAATCTGGCCAATCTGAGTGGCTGTTGAGGGGGCCAGCTGATGCTTCCTGCAGAAAGAACCTTGATCAGTGACGAATAGGATATGAATGGGATGAAGACAGAGAAGTTCTCCTTCCTCTTTTTTGCCTATTAGCTACTCCAGGGTGTGATTTCTCTTTACAGTTCTCCCAGGAGAAGTCCTGGATGTTGAATGGGCATATCTGCTGAACAGCCAGCTGAGTCCTTTGTCTCTTTGCAGTTCAGTGAAGTGGTGACTAGTGTGGTGATACATTGCATCACTTCCCATCATCCTTGCTTCCTTTCTTCTTCCTATACTCTTCCTGCCTTGGGTTTGCACCTCCCTTAAAAAAAGGGTTAGCACTTTAATCCTTGCCTCGGGCTGTTTTCTGGAGTACCCAGGCTAAGATAGTTCCTTTTATTAAACATCACATTTTACTATGGAGACTTGGAGTTCCACTTCACAGAATGGGGTACAAATAAAAGCCTTCCTATAGTATCCAGTAGTTCAATATTTATCTAGCAGTTCATTACTTATCCACTAGTTCAACACTTGAGCTCCCGTCTGCCCATTTAATTAAAAGTCTGTCTTTTTTTCTGGAATCTTCATCTTCTTATGGACTCCAAATCTTACTAATGCACAGATAGCCAGACCTGGACATTCCTGAATCACTAATGGAATCAGGATAGCCCCTTGAGGCTAGGAGACCTCATAAGTGTGAAAGGTTGTTTCCTAAGATCCACTCTCCTCTTCTTACTTAGTTATATATTTTCAGATGGGTACATAAAAGAAGGTTACATTTCCCAAGGACACCTGGGTGGCTCAGTTGGTTAAGCGTCTGCCTTCAGCTCAGGTCATAATCCCAGACTTCCAGAGTGGCCCATATCAGGCTTCCTCCTTAGCTGGGAGTCTGCTTCTCCCTCTCCCTCTGCTCCTCCCCCTGCTCATGCTCTCTCTCCTGCTCGCTCTCTCTCACTCTGTCACTTATTTTATATCTCAAATAAATGAATAAAATCTTTTTTTAAAAAAAGACTACATTTCCCAGTATCTCTTGCATCTGGGATCTGGATAATCAGATGACTATGTTCTTGCCAATGGGATATGAGCAGAAGTGTTGTCTGTGCCATTCCCAGCCCTTAATTTAAAGGAATTGGCACATACATCTCTGGCCATTTTCTCCTCCCTTCTGGCCAAGATATAAAGAAAACTGGAGTAGCTTTCTTGTCCTGAGATGGAAGCCACAAGTTGAGAATGACAGCTGTTCAAATATCCCTGGACAACTTACCTGTGGAACGTTACATATGAGGGAAATAAATTTTCACCTTGCTCAAGACACTGTATTTTGGGGTCTCTCTCATTATGTTATTCTAAACTGTCCCCTGTTTAATATAACACATACCAGATTGCTGGTTGCTGCTGTCACCAAACCAAGAGGTGTGTTGTGACATATCCCTGCACCTGCTGCTGGTTTTTGAGTCTGTTGTCACCACCTTCTGAAATCCCAGGATCCTGAAGATATGTTCTCCTATGTGACTCACTAAGTTCTTGTTTCCAGTCACTAACCAATAGTCAGGCCAGCTCAGTCCTTCTGAACAAGTTTGGGAAGAAATGAGTCCTCTGTGGAAGACTCTGCTAGTGGCTAGCTGTTTACCCATTATGTATCCTCCCCCTTTCCCTTAGAAATAGAAACCATTTTGTAATGGAGTGGCATTTGCCATTCTGCTCAATCCAATACAGCTTTTGCCCAAAGTAAAAAAGGTCCTTGCATCTGAGAATGAGCATCTGACACAGTTTTGGGGGAAGTCTCTGGTGACTTCAAGGAAGATTTTAATTTCCCAATACAGCCACCTCCCTTTCCACCTTGTCACTTCCTTTTCCTTCTTGGAATGGAAAGTGGATATGAGGCCTGAGCTGGAACAGCCATTTTGCCACCCTGAGGAGTAAAGTCTGATGTTTGGGATAGCAGAGCAGGAGGCTAGAAAGATCCTGAAACACTGATGGCATCAGGGAGCCACTGCACCAGTCTTAGACTGCCTGGCCAGCCTGTTTCTCTATGAGGAAAAGTAAATCCCAATTTGGTTCCGCTTCCAGAGTCCGGATTCCATTATAGACAAGCAAAACCAACCTCTAATAGGTTGCCAGAAACCCTGGGTTTCTTTCAAGAATTTGTCAGGCTGTACCCAGCAGCCTTCAAGTTATACAGTAATTATTTTCCCCCAAAACAAAACAAACAAACAAAATTAAAGTTCTACCTTATGAAAAACGCAGTACACGGAAATTACTTGTTTGTTGCTTATATTTCCTACCAGGCTCTAAACCCCATGAGGCAAGAGTCATGTTGGTTGGTCTTGTTCATTGCCTTATCCTCAGTGCCTAGCACTCAGCCCGGCACATGTCCCCAATGATATTTTAGATAGAACAATGGCTAGATAAAAGAATTTCAACACACTATAATCGACTTATTTAAAGTACTCATTATTGAAAGGCAACTCATTCATACACTTATTCATTCAGTCATTTATCCAACATTAATTGATGTGATATGCACAGTGGTATAGGCACTATACCGTTGAGGGCAAAGTCACTGCCCTCAACGAGCTTAACTTCTAGTGAAAGGGACAGACCATTAACTCTTACACAGAAAAAGAAGAGTTTCAGAGAGTGATAAGTAGGGTAGGGAGGCAGTGGAACTACTATACCTGGAATATTCCAGGAAGGCCATATTTAAGCACAATTCACTGTCATCAGCATGGCTTAATCACTTCAACCTCAACAGTTCAAGTCCTGGGAGCGAATTGTTTTCTAAGGGATGAGGTGGTCAATTTTCCTTCTTGAATTTAGGATCACATGCATTTCTGAAGAAAATAGAAGAGAAATAGAGGAGAGAGAGGGAGAGAGGGAGGGAAAGAAGGAGAGTGGGAAGGAAGGAAGGAGTTTTATCCTACTGTTAAGCACACTTCCTCCTCTGTGGCTACAGAGAGATGTCCTATGGGTGAAAAACAAGGCCAACGGGGGTTGTCTTCTCTGAAAGGAGGGAACACTGGGAACAATAGCTGATATCCCACAAGAACAGCTTTTGAACTCTCCTATGTTCAAAAGAATGTACTACATTATTAATGCTGCAACCCCTGTTTATATTTCAAACACTTCAAAAGCCTCAATCATTGTTCCCCCTCAAATCCCCTCTGAGTCCTGCTGAGCCCCCATGGGAGCCTTCATGAAATACAAGGAGAACCACCAAGACTTTCCTCCTGGGTTCTGCCCTCTTTCCACTACTAGAGCTCCCCAAATGGTAAGCTGCCTCCCTTAGAATTTGCTCTTGTAAGAACTGCAGTGAAGAACACTTCTAATTTCTAACACCCAGAGATGGCTGTCCTATTGCCTCACTCAGGCATTCTAGAAATCAGTGTCACATGTCTTTAGTATATACTGAGTTAGTTCAGCAACTTTATGAAGGAAAGAAAAAAAAATGGACCTGGCCATGTTAGTGAAGTAGAAAAGTTTGTTTTCTTTAGTGTTGGCTAAACCACAATTTGGTTTTTTTTATAATAATTTTTTATTACATTATGTTAGTCACCATACAGTACATCATTAGTTTTTGATGTAGTGTTCCATGATTTGTTGTTTGCGTATAACACCCAGTGCTCCATGAAATATGTGCCCTCCTTAATACCCAACACCAGCCCAGCCCAATCGCCCATCCCCCTCCCCTCTGAAACCCTCAGTTTGTTTCCCAGAGTCCATAGTCTGTCGTGGTTCATTCCCCTTTCTGTTTACCCCCCTCCTCGTTCTTTCCTCCCTTCTCCTACTGATCTCCCTGCTATTCCTTATGTTCCACAAATGAGTGAACCCATATGATAATTGTCTTTCTCTGCTCGACTTATTTCACTCAGCATAATCTCCTCTAGTCCCGTCTTTGTTGCTGCAAATGTTGGGTAATCGTTCTTTCTGATGGCTGAGTAATATTCCATTGTATATATGGATCACATCTTCGTAATCCATTTGTCTGTTGAAGGGCATCTCGGCTCATTCCACAATTTAGCTATTATGGACAATGCTGTCATGAACACTGGGATGCATATGGCCCTTCTCTTCACTATGTCTGTATCTCTGGGGTAAATACCCAGTAGTGCAATGGCTGGGTCACAGGGTAGCTCTATTTTTAACTTTTTGAGGGACCGCCACACTGTTTTCCAAAGTGGCTGTACCAACTTGCATTCCCACCAACAGTGTAAGGGGGATCCCCTTTCTCCACATCCTCGCCAACATTTGTTGTTTCCTGGCTTGTCCATTTTTGCCATTCGTTTTTTTTTTTTTTAAGATTTTATTTATTTATTCAACAGAGATAGAGACAGCCAGCGAGAGAGGGAACACAAGCAGGGGGAGCGGGAGAGGAAGAATCAGGCTCATAGCTGAGGAACCTGATATGGGGCTCGATCCCAGAACGCCGGAATCACGCCCTGAGCCGAAGGCAGACGCTTAACCGCTGTGCCACCCAGGCGCCCCCATTTTTGCCATTCTAACTGGCATAAGGTGGTATCTCAATGTAGTTTTGATTTGAACTTCCCTGATGGCTAATGATTTTGAACATTTTTTCATGTGTCTGTTAGCCATCTGTATGTCTTCATTGGAAAAGTGTCTGTTCATAAGTTCACTTTTTCTTTTGTTTCTCTTGCCTTTGGAGATGTGTCATGAAAAAAGAAGTTCTTTGTAGATCTTGGATACCAGTCTTTTATCTGTAGTGTCATTTGCAAATATCTTCTCCCATTCCATGGGCTTCCTCTTAGTTAGGTTTTTTTTTTTTTTTTGACCGTTTGCTTTGCTGTGCAGAAGCTTTTCATCTTGATGAAGCCCCAAAAGTTCACTTTTTCTTTTGTTTCTCTTGCCTTTGGAGATGTGTCATGAAAAAAGTTGCTGTGGCCGATGTCGTAGAGGTTGTTTCCTATGCTCTCCTCTAAGAACATTGAGGTCTTTCATCCATTTGGAGTTTATTTTTGTGTATGGTGTGAGAGAGTGGTCAAGTTTCATTCTTTTGTATATAGCTGTCCAATTTTCCCAGCACCATTTATTGAAGAAACTGTCTTTTTTCCACTAANCCCAGCACCATTTATTGAAGAGACTGTCTTTTTTCCACCGGATGTTTTTTCCTGCTTTATCAAAGATTAGTTGCCCAAAGAGCCGAGGGTCCATTTCTGGGTTCTCTATTCTGTTCCATTGGTCGATGTGTCTGTTTTTGTGCCAGTACCATGCTGTCTTTGTGATCACAGCTTTGCAGTATAGCTTGAAATCTGGCAACGTGATGCCCCCAGCTTTGTTTTTCCTTTTCAACAATTCCTTAGCAATTTGGGGCCTTTTCTGGTTCCACACAAATTTAAGGGCTATTTGTTCCAGTTCTTTGAAAAATGTCATTGGTATTTTGATCGGGATAGCATTGAAAGTGTAGATTGCTCTGGGTAGCATGGACATTTTAACTATGTTAATTCTTCCAATCCATGAGCATGGAATATTTTTCCATCTTTTTGTGTCTTCTTCAATGTCTTTCAAGAGTGATTTGTAGTTTCTAGAATATAGATCCTTTACGTCTCTGGTTAAGTTAATTCTGAGATAATGTATGATTTTTGGTGCTATTGTAAATGGAATGGATTCTCTAATTTCTCTTTCTTCAGTCTCATTGGTCATGTATAGAAATGCAACTGATCTCTGAGCATTGGTTTTGTATCCCGCCACATTACTGACTTGCTCTATAAGTTCTAGTAGTTTGGGGGTGGAGTCTTTTGGGTTTTCCATAGAGAGTATCATGTCATCTGCAAAGAGAGACAGTTTGACTTCTTCTTTGCCGATTTGGATACCTTTGATCCCTTTTTGTCTTCTGATTGCTGTTGCAAGGACTTCTAGTACTATGTTGAATAATAGTGGCGAGAGTGGGCATCCTTGTCGTGTTCCTGATCTTAAGAGAAAGGCTTCCAGCTTTTCCCCATTGAGAATGATATTTGCTGTAGGCTTTTCATAGATGGTTTTAATGAGATTGAGGAATGTACCCTCTATCCCTATACTCTGAAGGGTTTTAATCAGGAAAGGATGCTGTATTTTGTCAAATGCTTTTTCTGCATCAGTTGAGAGGATCATATGGTTCTTGACTCTTTTCCTATTGATATGATCTATCACACTGATCGATTTGCGAATGTTGAGCCACCCTTGCATCCCAGGGATGAATCCTGCTTGGTCACGATGGATAATGCTTTTAATGTACTGTTGGATCCTATTAGCTAGGATCTTGTTGAGAATTTTGGCATCCATATTCATCAGGGATATCAGTCTGTAATTCTCCTTTTTGATGGGGTCTTTGCCTGGTTTGGGGATCAAGGTAATACTGCCCTCATAGAATGAGTTTGGTAGTTTTCCTTCTGTTTCTATTTTTTGAAACAGCTTCAGGAGAATCGGTATTATTTCTTCTTTGAATATTTGGTAGAATTCCCTGGGGAATCCATCAGGCCCTGGACTCTTGTTTTTGGGGAGGTTTTTTATCACTGCTTCAATCTCTTCATAATTAATTGGTTTGCTTAAATAATCAATTTCTTCCATTTCAGTCTTGGTAATTTATAGGTTTCCAGGAAGGCATCCATTTCTTCGAGGTTATTTAATTTATTGGCATAAAGCTGTTGATGAAAGGTTTTAATGATCCTTTCTATTTCATTGGTCTCCCCTTTGATTCATAATTTTATTAATTTGGGTCTTTTCTCTATTCTTTTGAATAAGTTTGGCCAGTGGCTTATCGATCTTATTTATTCTTTCAAAGAACCAGCTTCTAGTTTTGTTGATCTGCTCTACTGCGCTCTTGGTTTCTAATTCATTGATCTCTGCTCTAATCTTGGTCAACTGCTTTCTTGTGTGTGGGTTAGGCCTCTTCTTCTTTTCCAGCTCCAGCTTCTTGAGGTGAGAATATAAAAACTGCTCTTTAGATTTTTCTGTTCTTTTGAGTGAGGCTTGGATGCCTATGTATTTTCCCCTTAGGACCGCCTTTGCAGTGTCCCATAGGTTTTGGACCAATGTGTTTTCATTCTCGTTGGTCTCCATAAATTGTTTAAACTGATTTTTAATTTCCTGGTTTACCCAATCATTCTTCAGCAGGATGGTTCTTAGTTTCCAAGTGTTTGAGTTTCTTCCAAATTTTTCCTTGTGATTGAGTTCCAGTTTCAAATCATTGTGGTCTGAGAACATGCAGGGAATAATCTCTGTCTTTTGGTATCGGTTGAGACCTGTTTTGTGACCCAATATATGGTCTATTGTGGAGAAAGTTCCATGTGCATCTGAAAAGAATGAGTATTCCGTTGTTCTGGGGTGTAGTGTTCTGTATATATCTATGAGGTCCATCTGGTCCAGTATGTCATTCGAAGCTCTTGTTTCTTTGTTGGTTTTCTGCTTAGGTGATCTGTCTATTGTTGAGAGTGGAGTGTTTAGGTCTCCTACTATTAACGTATTATTATCTTAATGTCTCTTTATTCTGGTTAAGGGTTGGCTTGTGTATCTAGCTGCTCCCCTGTTGGGGGCATAGATATTTATAATTGTCATATCCACTTGTTGGATACATCCTTTAAGAATAATATAGTGTCCTTCCTGTATCTCTAACTACAGTCTTTAGCTTAAAAGTTAATCTTTCTTGGGGCGCCTGGGTGGTACAGTTGTTAAGCGTCTGCCTTCAGGTCAGGGCGTGATCCTGGTGTTCTGGGATCGAGCCCCACATCAGGCTCCTCTGCTAGGAGCCTGTTTCTTCCTCTCCCACTCCCCCTGCTTGTGTTCCTTCTCTCACTGGCTGTCTCTCTCTGTCAAACAAATAAATACAATCTTAAAAAAAAAAAAAAGCCAATCTGTCTTATATGAGAATTGGTACCCCAGCTTTCTTTTGAGGTCTGTTGGCTTGAAAAATGGTTCTCCATCCCTTTACTTTTAGTCTGGATGTATCTTTAGGTTCAAAATGAGTCTCTTGTAGACAGCAAATGGATGGGTCATGTCTTTTTATCCAATCTGCAACCCTGTGGCGTTTTATGGGAGCATTTAGGCCATTCACATTGAGAGTAATTATTGAGAGATATGATTTTAATGATGTCATTTTGCCTGTGAAGTCTTTGTTTCTATAGATTGTAAATTTCTGTTGTGTATCACTCTTGGGGCCTTTTTGCTTTTATAGAACCCCCTCTTAATATCTCATGTAGGGCTGGCTTGATGGTTATGAATTCCTTCAGTTTCTGCCAATCCTGGAAGGTCCTTAGCTCTCCATCAATTCTGAATGACAGCCTTGCTGGATAAAGGATCCTTGGCTACGTGTTCTTCTCTGATAGAGCTTTGAAAATATGTTGCCAACCCTTCCTAGCCTGCCAGGTCTCTGTAGACAGGTCTGACGTTATTCTGATATTTTTCCCTCTATATGTAAGAATTTTCTTCCCCCTGGCCACTTTCAATACTGTATCCTTGGATCTAATATTCGTGAATTGCACTATGATGTGATGTAGTGTAGGTCTGTTGTCATTGACCTTGGGAGGGGTCCTCTCTGCCTCTTGGACATGAATGCTAGTTTCCTTTGCCAGATTAGGGAAGTTCTCAGGTACAATTTGTTCAAATATCTCTTCTAGACCTCTCTCTTTCTCCACCACCTCGGGGATGCCGATGATTCTGACATTGAAACATTTCATTGAGTCAGTAATCTCCCATAATCTACATTCTTGAGATTGGATTTTTTTGAGCCAAGTTTCTGTTTTAACTTTCTCTTCTACCATCCCATCCTCCAACTCACTAATTCGTTCTTCTGCCTCATTTACCCTGGCCGTCAGAGCGTCTAGTTTAGACTGCATTTGATTCATAGCATTTTTAATTTCTGCCAGATTCGCTCTCATTTCCACCCTTAGAGATTCTATATTCTCCTTAATATTTTCGTTAATATTTTTTTCCAGCCTACACATCATCTTGATCATTGTTAGTCTGAACTCCATTTCTGACAATTTGGTTATATCCATATCCATCAGTTCTGTGGCAGAGGCCACAGACTCATTATCTTTTCTTCGCTGGGGGGAGGGATTTCTCCTCCTCGTCATTCTGATGAGGAGAGGTTGCAGGGAGGCCCAGAGCCCAAATTATTGACAAGGACCCAGGCAGTGTGCACTTGTTTTATAGGGACCTTAGGGATGTGCGCTTCCTGATTTTTCAGCCTGCCTTCTGGGGGAGGGTCCTGCCATGCTGATATTCAGGCAACCCTGTTTGGGTAGAGTTGCTCCATCCCCTGAGAGGGGGTATGGGGATGGGCACAATGTGAGCTGGTATTTCCAGGCTTTTGTTCTCTGGTGGCTTTCCCTGGCGGTTTTCTGTGACTCTTCTGAGAGTCAGAGCAGCAGTTTCTGTATCCTAGCCTCTGTCTCAGAACAGAGAGATCACAGTCCACTCTCCACTGAGCTGTCCTGGCCACTTTAACTCTGTTTCTGTCAGTGCTGCCAAGAACCCCGCAGCATCCCGGGTTGTGCACCCCACAGCCGGTGTCCCAGCCCTCACTTCCAGGGCCGGCACGTCTCTGTCCTTTGTACTTCTTACACTGCCAGCTGCTCCCGCACACACGCTCCCGAGCTCCGTTTCAGTGTGGTTCGCGTGGTCTGGAGCACCGGTTTTCAGTTTGGTCACGCGCGTGCTCCTGAGCTCTCCATTTCAGTCCGGTTCCAGTGAGCGCTCCGGAGCTCCGATTTTCAGTCTGGTCGCGTGGGGTCCCAGGCTCACGATCTCAGTCTGCTGTCTCGCGGGTGCCGTCCGCGAGTCCGCCCGCTCCCCCGTGCAGGTGGCTACTGTTTCCTGGCGCCTGAACATGGCGGCTCCCTCCCGCTTCCGTTTATCTTCCGATATCTGTGCGCGGATTCACAGCTCCCCACTTCGTACCTCAATACTCAGTGCTGGAGATGTTCATTTGTAGAGACCCAGATGTATCTTCCTACATCTCAGGCTGATTCCGTGGGTATTCAGGCTGGTCTGGTACCTATCCAGCTCGACTCAGGGGACCAGCTGAAAAAGGGGTCCCCTACTCCTCTGCCATCTTAACTCCTCCTCCTAAACCACAATTGGTTTACAACGTCAGTAGAATTGTTTCTGCCCGTAGGTGAGTTAGAAGAATGGCCAGGGTTAAGGGGAGCAAACAGGGATGGGTGAAACTGTCTGAGCCCAGCTGAGGGTTGTACTGAGGGAGGGAGATGGCATTGGAGAGAAAGTTTTGATTAGCCATGTGTCTGCTTTCACGGGATGGGAATAACAGGGCCCAGGCCAGGGTAAGGCTCGTGTGGCAGCTAGGATGCACCAAGTAAGGAGGCATCATCACTCTTGGGTGCTGCCCCTGTCTTGTAGCACCCCAGCATGGTGTGTCCTGGCACCCTTGCCTCTAGCCCCTAGTTCTGGCTCCAGGGGCTTGAGTTCTTTCAGGCTGCAAGAGAGTGAGGCGAGCCAGACACAGATTCTCTTCATCATGACAAATGGGCATGAAAAGGTGGAAGACAGGATTGGTGAACAGCTGGTAAGTAGCTTTACTATTAAAACAGAATAGACCTCATTCTCTGTCTGAGAAGAACGAAGTACGTCTTGGCTTCGAAGAGACAGGTCCACTTTCCTGAGGGAAGAGGAGGGCTAATAAAAACTAAGCTTTTCAGTTTGACCCCCTCCTGCTCACTCATGATTTCTCTTTCTTCCACACCCTGCCTATCACCAGAATAAAATAATACACAAACATAAGTCATAAAATGTAGTAGGGGAGGGAAATATGTCAGAACTGTTGAAAGAGGGAGCAGGGGGGTGCCTGGGTGGCACAGCGGTTAAGCGTCTGCCTTCAGCTCAGGGCGTGATCCCGGCATTACAGGATCAAGCCCCACATCAGGCTCTTCCGCTATGAGCCTGCTTCTTCCTCTCCCACTCCCCCTGCTTGTGTTCCCTCTCTCCCTGGCTGTCTCTATCTCTGTCAAATAAATAAAAATCTTTAAAAAAAAAAAAAAGAAAGAAAGAAAGAGGGAGCAGGATTCTCCATAAGAAATGAAGACTCCAGGGGCGCTGGGGTGGCTCAGTCAGTTAAGCGTCTGCCTTCGGCTCAGGTCATGATCCCAGGGTCCTGGGATCTAGCCCCACTTCAGGCTGCCTGCTCAGCGAGGAGCCTGCTTCTCCCTCTCTCTGCAGCTTCCCCTGCTTGTGTGCTCTCTCTCTGTCAAATAAATTTAAAAAAAGAAAGAAAGAAATGAAGATTCCAATCAAGAATAAGGATTCTCAACCAAAAAACCTCCAATCCCCAAAGAACCATGCCCAGGTGGAGTGCTCACACCCTCCTGAGAACCCCGCCCTCATTCTCTTGACCTTGAAGACACTGTGCTTTCTTCTTTACCTCTTCATATAAAGATTCGTGTTTCTCCACTGGATCGCAAACTCCTGGAGGATAGAAACCATCTCACCTTTGCCCACATTTCCTTGAGATGCAGCAGAGTCCCTGACGCAGTATGTGCTGTGGGACTTATAGTCAATGGTGGGACACAGCACAGTGACACTAGGGATGATAAAAGGCAAAACTCTGTGTTACAGGCTGGCCGTACAGAGGTTTGTATGGGGACAGGGGACAGGGTAACAGGGAGCTGGAGCTATAGGGGGCGGCTTATATATGATAAATGGGATAGGCTTAGCTAGGGTTCTCAGGCTCCCTGTGGATTGGTCAGCTTGAATCATTTTGTGGGCTCCAGGGCATAGGGGCTGTCCCTAGCTGCCTGGTCCCTGACATTAGGGCAATGAGGCCAGTACATAGCACCATGGAGTCTGAAAGCCCCTAAGGGAAGTGGCTGGCAGGGTGGATTTAATCAGCTGCTCAAAATGGGGAACTGACCAGCCTCTAGCTCTAGCTAGAGCCTCAATACTGGCTGAAGACGGCATTTAGAATAAAACAAAATAAAAATTATATTACAGGTGCTTAGTATTATAATATCTACTGAAATCTTACATTGATTTAAAAAGCCTGAAATTCCTTTCTCTGAGCTTTCTCTGAGCTTACTTAGGTCACAGTTAGGAAGCTTAAAATGCAAATGCCCCTGAAAGAGAGAAACTGCCTCAGACTCAGCTGATCAGAAAAGTAGAAGTTCAGGTAAGAGACCGCCCGGGAGAAGCTTCGAGTGTGTCATTAACACACGAACATGGGCTTCTTCGCTATTTTGCCCAAGACCGAGCCTGACCTATAGAAGGGCAATTTAGGGGCAGCATCTGGTAGATGAAGGGACAAGCAAGTCCACCAAACACTGTTGTGGACTCTTTGGGAAGCAGAGCAAGATAGACCAAGGAGCAAAAACCGTCCTTATTCAAATTAGACAGATTTTCTATTTCCTTCACTGCCTCCACTAAACCTGCCAGAACATCCTACAAGGCATTAGCTATAATCTTTGGGTTAACTTTCTTTTCTCCTGGGCAGAAATCATTTGCACTGCAACTGGACGAGAATCGTTTGTAACGCTCCTTGTTTTCTACACTGCAACCCCTGTCTTTACAGAGTTGTAAAATCACTGAATCAATCATAAATAGGAAATCAGACAAAGGCAAACAGCCCTAGCAAATCTGATCATCCTGACACAGGACAGACTTGGTAAACAGCTCACAGCACAGAAAGTGCATCCAGTAATCCCACGTGCCTATTTCCAAATTTTGGATAATTTTTCTTGACAAACTACATCCTTTAAAAGTGCTGTTCAGAAAGCTGGAACTCAAATAGATACTTGTACACCAATGTTCGTACCAGCCTTATTCATAATGGCTAAAAGGAGGAAATAACCCAATGCCCATCAATAGATGAATGGATAAACAAAATGTGATGTATTCACACAATGGAACATAATTCAGCCATAGAAAGGAAGGACACATGCTACCACATGGATGAACCTTGAAGACATTATGCTCGGTGAAATAAGCCAGACACAAAAGGACAAGTGAGGCACCTAGAATAGTCAAGTTCATAGAGACAGAAAGTGGAATCATGGTTAACAGATGCTAGGCAGAGGAAGGAATGTGGAGTTAATGTTTAGTGATACAGCATTTGTTTGAGATGCTGAAAACATTCTGGGGATGGATAGTAGTGATGGTTGCATGACCGCGTGAATGTATTTAATGCCACGGAATTATACACTTAAAAATTATAAAAATGGTAAATTTTATGTTGCGGATATTTTACCACAATAAAAAGGAAGGAAGAATGAAAGAAGGAAGGGAGGGAAGGAGAAAAAAAAGTGCTGTCCAATTGCTGGGCTCACTTTTAGTTTTGGGGGATTGTGATTTTGTCTGCTACTGTGTGTCAGGCTGTGTGCGAAGCACCTGTCATTTTATCTTCACAACACTGTGAGGAGTTATTCTGCTTGTTTTCTAGATGAGAATACAGAGGTTCAGAGAGGTTAAGTCAGTTCCCTTTAGTTACACAACCGAGCTAGCTCTGTCTCCATTCAAAGCCTGTGCTCTTTACCAGTCCTCTTTACTGCCTCCTCCTCCTCTTTCCAGTCAAATCTTTCACTTCTGAATAAAGCAAATTTCCAAATTAGCTATTATATTTCCAAGCTCTTTCATTTTGTGCTTTCCAAGAGGGGGAATGAAAATAACTTTCTCCCATAAATCCACAGTGAATTTTTCCCATGAGGTCGTACAGCTTAGGGGCTCTAGTCTCAGTTTTTTCTCACCTTTCATAAGCCTCAGGCCCAGCATCCTCCCGGGTTGAGGACCCAGACAAGGGGTCTGTGGAGGGCGGGAAAGAGAATGGACCAGAAAGTGGACAACATCCAGAAAAACAGATATGCTAAATATGTCTGGTAAAATGACACAACACCAGACACAGAAGCAAAGTCTTGGTGGGACGCTAAGAAATAGAAGTTTAAATCAACAGCCCTAAAGAAAGGAAACTATGGCAAGGATAAAACTGCTGAACTTCTTTTTTTTTTTTTTTAACTCATTTCAATGAGGTTTTGGAATAGATTTTCTACATTTATACATAATATTACTTTAATTTTGCTAGATTCTGCCCAATTATACCATTTGATTAAAAACTCCTTTTAAGACCTAGAGTGCCCTGGGGCTTCCAGACAAAGAAAATGAATGGTTTGAGACCCCTCACACCAGGCGAGGCCCCCGGGGGAGATGAAGCATTTGATTAAGCTGGAGGGGAAAGGAATGGCTTGCGAGCGCAATCCTGGGAAACTGGGTGCCCCTTGGGCGGGAGGGTGGGATTGTCAGTGGGAGAAGGAAGCCCTGAGTCACCGAATCGATTCTTCTTTTATCCGATCCCGTGGGAGGAAGTGTGGAAAACTGCTCATTTCTCAGCTCCTCTTAGTGAGAGTAACCAGAGTTAGTGGCTAAGGAGAGGGGGTGGTATTGTGTTCACTTGTAATTAGAACCGAATAAACCTCAGTCTAAACCAGAGCCAGAGCCCTGCTGGGCGGCTGCCCACGGCTGCTCCCGGCAAAGCTGTCAAGGAGGGACGCCTGCCCTGTCGCTCCGCTCGCCTCCCCTCTCTCCTACGCCACCCCCTCCGTCCCCACGCAGGTCGGCTCAAATTTGGTGCATCCGGAAAGAGTTGTTAGAGGTTCGGCTGTATGTGGGTGGCAGGACATGGTGAAAGATGCCCGAGGACGATTCATCCAACGATGAGATGTGGAAGGAGCGGGAGAGGACAGGATGCTGCCAGCTAGATTCCTTGGCACAGTAACTCAGAGGTGGGAGGAGGTCAGGGTGACAGGTATGGGAACAGCAAAAAAGGAAGGGGACAAAGGACATCACCCAACTTGATGGCCATCGAAAGTGGTGGGAGAAGGAGACACATCCCAGTTCGGAGTTTGTTGGTTGACACCTGGTCACAGGAGCGTTCCCATGGACAGGTGACTGGTAGGCAGGAGTAGAGATGGATTTTGAGAGGAGTCCGTAGAGGTGGTATGTGGGGAGTGGGCTTCTTGAGAATCGCTCTCAGAAAAGAGTCAGAACAAAGAGCTGTAAAGACCGAACCTTGGGATACCCAATGCATGGTCTGAAGGAAGAAGAGTCACCAAATACAGAAACAAAAGGAAGGAACACAGGGGTTGGTCAGGACTAGCAAAAAAAGGGATTTTGGTGTCTTTGGGAGGCATTTCAGCTTCTACCAACCACACATCTATGGTCTGTGTTGGCCTCCACTGTTGCAAGTGGAAGATTCTGGGGAAAATGCTCTGCTTTGGGGATTTTCCCTTCCAGTCATTGTTTTGAGAGTGTGGGTCTGGTTCAACTATTCTAACTTCCCTGAACTCACCAAATAGCTCCTCGCCCAGAAAGAGCACAGTCATTGAGAACAGGGTCTTGGTGGAGGAAGCTTTACCGAGGCTGTTCCGTTCTGACCCAGAAGTCAGCTGGAAGCCCCGGGTGCGGAAAGCCTCAGCAGAGCTGGGAAGCTGCTGATCTGACTTCTCCGCACTCCCACCTCACTACTGCCATTTTTGCCTCCTCCCAGAGGGACTGGTGAACGACCTCCACCATCCCCGGAGGCTCAAGCATAAAATGACGTCTGCCTTACAGAGCGATCCAGGGTGGGAGGCAGTGCGGCCCTTAGCTGGGTGATCTCAGTGGACAGTCCTGGCACCCTGGGCATGCACTGGAGAGGGCGGGACTGGCAGCTGCTCCCCGCATTGCTGCCTGCAAGGGCTCTCCCTCCAGATGTTCTGTGCCAGGGCTCCAGGGAGCCTGCAGGCCCTGGGCCGTGACAGCAGCCAAGCCCCACAGCCTCAGAATCCTTTCCTCTGGGGACTCTTGGCAGCTTTGATGTGCTTCCTGCGCACCGAGCCGCGATCACACGCGAAGACGCAAACCCACCACATTGACTCTGGGTGAATTCTCAGACTCTCCAGGCTTCTTTAGCAACAAATCCTTAAGCTATTGCTTTGGTTACCCCGATAGTGCTCAGGGGCCACCTGCAAACATCACCCCCACCCTTGCCTCTGAAGAGCCTAGGGCACCTTCCAGGGAGGTGATGATGTCAGTTTGTTTTACTAACACTGAAGGCTCTTCCATTCTGTTTTCCTCCCACACTGGAGGTGAATCAGACGCATGTCATTGTTATCTTGACTCTACTCAGCTTTCTTTAGCCTCGTTGCAAAGGGACTAATAGTTGAATGAAAAGAAGAAGAAAAAAAAAGGTAGAAACTAGTAGAGATGGCTTTGCCTTCTGTTGTACAGGATCGGGCACTGTGTCCTTGCAAAAGGAATCAACTTGGCGTGGAGTTGAGTCTTAGGTAAACTTATACTGTGTTAAGTTTTGATATGCTAAAATGGCTTGGGGGCCTTTCCCTAAAGGTTTTGCCTCATTTTATTAGCAGGCATTCTACAGCTGGAACAGGTTTTCTGTCTTTCAAAGTGGATATTTTACTTTTAACTTAGCACATCGTGTCATTTTCCTTTGTTGGGAAAGCTTGTCAGGTTCGGTTTTAGGCTCAGCAGTGACTATAGCAACAATGTCTAGAGAGAGCTTTTGTTTCTCCAGTGACTGTCATTTCAACCTGATTCCATTTTTGAAGCAAAGGTCAGTCCCCGTTCCCTCACTTGGGCGAGGGTCTCTGGAATGGTAGTGCAGTCCCTGCACTCACGCTGGGGTTGGAGTGGAGAGCGCCTCCACTTTCTGCCTACTGGCACGTGGGCACTTGGTGTCAGGCACAGAAGCAACCTGCTTGCTTGCCTCTAGCTGGAGGCATCCTCTGCGCTATCGCTCCCATTACCAAGCTGATTTTCAAGGCCACTCCGGCACAGGAACCCAGGAAGCAATATTTTGAAAATCAAGGCAGGTTTGCACACCTGTCCCAACCTGAGTTCCCCAGAAGCGCAGCCTGAGGCAACGGCTTCTGTGCTTTTCCTCATTGAAGAATACAATCCCAGGGAAGTCAGAGCGAGGAGGACAAGGGAGAGCGGGAAAAGAGGGAGTGCTAGTGTCAGGCATGACTGACTGCTCAATCTCAAACACGCGGCTTCTGAGGGATGCTGGAAACTGCAGCTCAAGGCAGGCTGTCCCCCGGCGGGGGGAAGGAGGATGTATACACAGATTCCATCTCTTGGGAGTTGGAGGTGTCCTACAGGGTGTGAATACCCATGTGTTTTGTCTTGGCACCCCAGCAGATCTCACAGCAGAGCTGCTGCTCCCACCGACCAGGGTGCCCCAGGGCAGGAGTTAGAAGGAGCGCAGTAGAGCAAAAGGCTAAAGGGCTGTGGAAGTATGCTCTCCTGAAAGTAGCTGGTGTCCTGGAGAAGATATTTGCTGGAGCAATCAGGTCGTCAAGGGTCCCAGGGACTGAGGAGATCAAGAGGATTGGAAGTGGTTCATGAAATGTATCCAACACAAGATACCACAAGGTGCCTTTCTAGAACTTTCTTCCATACCTCCACTGTGTGATCACTTCATTACAAGGTCAAGACTTCAGAGTGGCATGCCACTTGGTTTGAAACAGTATGGTCAGTTGGACAATTTTTCTGAAAAGGATTACAACTGGTTTAACAAGGGGGAATCCCACATTAGAGTGTAAACACAAAATGAATCTGAGGTCCTTACCTGCTCTCTACCAGGCTCTGTGGAACACGCCTTCCCACGGAGGAGTGAGCTTCCTTCATGCTATTTCAACTTCAGCCCATACCTCTTCAGTACTTTCCAGTTATCAAAGTAACATTTTTCTAGTCCTTTAGTTCAGTCCTGTGTATTTGAATCTTTCTATTTCAAATTCATTCAGTTTCAAAGCTCTCCCTCCCCCCAGCCCCCACCAAGCCCGGGGTTGGATTGAAGTGCGATGGGGGCATAGTGGACTCTCCCCAAGACCTCCCTTGCTTCTTTCCTGTACTCTTCCCCCAACCCCACCACCACCGTCGGGGTGGGAGGAGGAAAGAGCAGGGAAATGGCATTGCCTCCATGAAGGCCTAGTATACATAGGATCCTTTCCGCAGTTTGTTATAATTAGTGTTCTAGCTGTTTTCTGTGGTCTGGATGTGGATGGTCGACAGTCTCAACAGGCTTCATTGATGTAAGATACAGTTTCCCAAGGTGTGTGGGGTCCTTCAAGAGAAGTGATCCCATCTTCAGGATCACCCCCTGGGAGCAGTCCAAGCTGTACTTCTAGGAGACCTAGGCATTTGCTTCTTGCTATGATGGACCCAGTGAGCCCTTTGCCCTTCTCATCAATTTGAGAAGGCCCATAATCCTGAAATCTGCCAGTATAAGTGGAATCTATTTTCTGTACCTCCAGGAATGGAAAATTTTAAAAATGGTCCTTGTTCCTGCCTTGTTTAGTCATTTGTCCTCCTCATCTCTTCCACAGTGTTTTCTCCAGTCCCAGCCAGAAGATGTCAGCCTGCCCTCCGTGAAGACACTACCAAGTTGTACAAATGAGCTCCAGATCCAGTTTCTTCTCCTTGTCTTGGAACTTACTCCCCATCCCCATGAGGGGTGAAAGAAAGGTGAGACATAGCTGTTCATCATGTACTTTTACTAGGACGACCATTTCTCTCCCTCGAAGTCCTCTGTTAGGAGATGGTATGGGAGTTTAGGATGGCATTGAAAGGACACTGGGAGGCAGTATGGGTGGTAGTATGGGATCTGTTGTAAGTGTTGCCTCTCAGCAAATCATTCTGGAATGTTGCCATCACCAACAGCTGGCCATTCTCTGAACTTGCAATGTGGGGAAACTTGAGGTTTTGTTTCCAGCAGTAAAGTTAGTTATCAGTTCCAACCACTATGACAAAAAACTCCCCCTTGGTACCTATCTTCATCCTGTTACATAAATATCCCCAGTAGCTGATTTACTTTTTTTTTTAATATTAACAATTCTAGTGCCTTTTGGGGTGATTTTACAACTTCTATGAATTCTTGTCTGTTTTTCTAAATATCTTCACGTTCTGGCCAGGGAGGTTTGCTGCTTTTTCCTCTATTGTTTAGTTCATTTTCATTCAATTATCCCTGGTCTTAACTTTTAGAGTGTCAGCCATCACATCCCAGTTCTGGCACCAGGACAGAAGAAGGGAAGGGCAAGGGCCCTGCCCACTTCCTTTAAGAAGATATTCTGGAAAGATCACATAACCCCTTGGCTAAGTTCAGAACCCAGTCCCAGGATCCATACAGTCACAGAAGAAAGGCAGCCCTCTGGCCAAGTGCACTACTGCCTCAGATGTCATGATGGTGACATAAGGCCACGGTCTCCACCACATCCCCAAAGCAAGAAAATTCTAGATCATTCTCTTTCATAGTTTATTTTATTAAGAACATTTTTTGGGGTGCCTGGGTGGCTCAGTCACTTGAGCATCTGACTCTTGATTTTGGCTCAGGTCATGATCTCAGGATTGTGGGATCAAGCCCCGCATCTGGCTCTGCACTCAGCACAGAGTCTGCTTGAGATTCTCTCTGTCCCTCTCCCTCTGCCCCTCCCTCCAATAAATAAATAAATAAATAAATAAGTATTTTTAAAAAAACACTTCTCAAATTATTTCTACTAAAAAGGCAATGAGTGTTTGTTAAAAAGAAAAAAAAAAGACAAACCAAAGGTAACTGTAAAGAACCCCCATATAAGTCCACCCATCAGAAACAATCACCAAGGTGTACATCTCCCAGATTTTTTCTGTGTGTCTATATGTCTTTACTATAAGAATGGGTTACACGTCTATAGCTCTTGATAAACAGGGTTAGCAAAACCTGATCAATAGCTAATTTGGGGGGCATAGCTGAGGATTTCCATATTTCTTTGAAACATACCATAATTTATTTGAACAGTCAGCCTATTGTTGGACATGGAGGTTATTTCAACTAATACTCTGTTGCTACACATTTAGGAGGTTTCCAGTTTTTCATTATCCTACACAGTGCAAAGCTGGAATAATGGTTCAAAAATTAATTCCAAATATTAAATATCCAAAGAATAAGGGGGAGGGGACTCTCCCTGTACTTAAAAAAGGAAGGAGAGGAGAGACCCAAAAACGCTAAAAAATGTATTATGGGTTTCAAAACCTCCTTCACGATCTGCCAAAATGACTAATACATGAAAAATCAACGACCGAGAGGCATTCATTTTAACCAAAATTATCTTATTGGACAGCTTATGTTTGACCAAATCGCTTTGCTTAAACTGCTTTCAGCTAAATCACCTGGAGCTGAGTTAAATAATTAAACTCTCTTGGAAGGGATTAAGGGTGACCCACTTAACCTTCCTGTTCTTCTTTAGGGAAGTGGGGGTGAAGTTGCTAGGAGACACTAGTGCTCTCCAAGCCGAAAAGAGAAGAAGACTTTAAAGACCCAGCTTTTTATTTCCCCATCCCTGGAGTTTTGCTCAAACAAAATTCCAAAAAGTTTAGAGCACCTCTTCAGAATATTTAATTAGAGATGTTCTGACATTCATCAGACATAAAAGAGAGGATGCCCAGCAGCCCCACCCAGCCCTGGTTTATTAGAAATGAGGAGGCTTTTAGCATTCACTTTTTTTGATTCCTGTGCCAGAAAGAGAAAAGGAATCATTGCTTTCCTTCAGCTTTTCTTAGGATTTCTCCAAAGCAAAATTAAATGTACCTCACATGCTCATGTACACGGATTCCTTCTTCCAAAGAGCTCTTTCCTCTCGAGGCACTCAAATAATGCCTTACAGCAATGATAGCCTGGCTCCTTTGTCCTTTTCTGACTTTACCCCATTAACTCCAGCAATAGGACCCTCTGCAAAGATAACCAGAAGTCAGTGTCAGGAAACAAATGGGCAACTCTCAGCCCAGCACATTCCACCTACCCAGGATCCCTTAGGGGATGGGCTCTGCAGGAAGCCCACTGCCATGAACATCCAAGAGGGTACCCTTTTAAGCATCAACATCTTTGTTTCTGTTTTAGTCATTTGCGATGGCAATCTTCTCCAAAGTACATTTTATAGTTTCTGGCTTTTTTTTTTTTTGAAGATTTTATTTATTTATTTGACAGAGATAGAGACAGCCAGGGAGAGAGGGAACACAAGCAGGGGGAGTGGGAGAGGAAGAAGCAGGCTCATAGCAGAAGAGCCTGATGTGGGGCTTGATCCCATAACGCCGGGATCACGCCCTGAGCCGAAGGCAGACGCTTAACCGCTGTGCCACCCAGGCGCCCCTATAGTTTCTGGCTTTTGAAGCAGAATATGTAGAATATAATTAAGCCTTTTCTTGACGGGGTCACTTTATGGTACATCATTTAAAACTTTTATTGGGAGCCAATTTTTGTTCCAGGCACTATGCCAAAAGGATACAAACATAAATAAGACACAAGCCCCACAGCAAAGGCTCCACAGCCTCATGGGAGAGACAGAGGACTAATCAACTCCTTACAAAACTTCCTGATAATTAAATGGATTGTGAAAAGGGTGGTTTGAGAACACAGAATGTAACATCTAACTCTCCCTGCCTTTCAGAAAGGGAAATGTTTAGAGAGAAATTGATGTCAAAGATTAAGAAATGCTTCCGTTCCCAAATGGTCACAATGATAGAACAACATTCCAGGGAAAAAGAAGCACATGCAAAAACCCAGAGTTTGAGGACATGTCTAGAGAAACTTCTCATAGTTTGGGAAAGCAGTGTGCATTGCCGAAGGGCAGGAATGTGGACCAAGCCTCGGAGAGGCTAGTGTGCCACACTGAAGGATCGAAACAGGACTCAAGAATGCCCTTTACAGAGTTATGATAGGCTTGTGACGTTCTTGGAGGATTTTTAAAATCTAAGGTCATTTATATGTGGTATATGCTAAAGAAATATTTTTGAGTTAAAAAAACATTTTCAGATTAGCATATTACAGGTTACAAGTTTCACTTTTAAAATAAATCTTTAGGGACGTCTGGGTGGCACAGCGGTTAAGCGTCTGCCTTTGGCTCAGGGCGTGATCCCTGCGCTATGGGATCGAGTCCCACATCGGGCTCCTCCGCTAGGAGCCTGCTTCTTCCTCTCCCACTCCCCCTGCTTGTGTTCCCTCTCTCGCTGGCTGTCTCTCTCTCTGTCAAATAAATAAATAAAATCTTAAAAAAAAATTAAAAAAAAATAAAAAATTAAATAAATCTTTATAACATTTAAGAGTTATTTTTTCTTTGTTCCATTAATAAGCAACACATGCTCCTTAATTTGCCTTATTAATTATGCAAGGAAAGGCATGGTCTCCTGACCAGTACATTTAATATGAACATCTTGCATTGTGTGTTCTGGGATTGAGCGCACCTAATATAGAATGACTCTGAGGACATTTTACAATAGCAAAAAATAGATGAAAACTCCTTTCATGACCTAATGTTGGAATGCTTGCCATTGCTAGGAGAAAAAATTCCAACGGGTTTATTTTTGAAACATTCATGTTTGTTCCTAAATGATGAAATTAGAAAAGGCCTTCAGGCTGCTCTTGTCCACCCCTTCCTAGCAAAGAACATTTTACAGGTGTTAGTGGTCTCTGTGTCCAATAAACTGGACACGCAACTAGATATAAGGGTCACAAGGATCAGCAATACCTTGATATATAAGATGTTTTATTATATATCTGCAACCTCTAGATCTGGTGAAATCGTCTTGAAAAGACTTAGACAATTTCTTTCTTACGTTTTCCATTCGTTTGTTGCATTTCGCAGAAGTACCTACATGTATCCTGTCTTTAGCTTTTAATCCATTATGGGCATACATTTTAAAATATCGGACCTAAAATACAAATAACTTAAAATAGTGTAACAGCTAAAAACCCCACCGTGCCCATCAGTGGTCCCTGGATATCCCAGCTGAGTAACTGTTTCAAGAGAGCTTTCCTTCTTCTTACCTCTTAACCACTGTACACACCCACTCGGAAGGGAGCAAATGCTTCAGCTTTAACAGGTGGGAATAATTACATAATTCTAAAATTCGCATTTCATATTCAGAAAAATAGGAACTGAAGCAGGAAATTTAAAAAAAAAAAACACTTTAAGAGCGTAAACCCCCTAGGACATCTGAGACCTTCCCTGGCTGGGAACTACTGAAGGGTTTGAAGCATAACTTGGTTTGCATTTTTAAATGATCTTTCTGACAACACCAGTGGGGATGAGTTAAGGGAGAGGTGAGGCCGAGCCAAAGAGATCAGGTAAGTAGCTGTTGCAATAGTCCAAGCAAGAAATAGGATGGGTCTACACCTGGGCAACAGCAGTGAGCAGTGGATTACTATTTCAGGTCAAGAGCAAGGAGTTAGGAATTAAAGCCATTTCATCTATAATTCTGTCAACACTGATCCACTGGGGCCACACCTGAACTGTGTAGAGCTGCTTGTCCTAAACTAAATGGGTGGCCCCCATGAGCTGAGGCTACAAGTAATTACAACCGCTTATTTTCCATCATGTGTTTGCCCTTCCCTTGTGTTCATCTTTTGGTTCTTTCTGTGCCTTCCTGTAGCATAAAACTGCTCCCTTTAACACTTTTTTACTTCTAATCTGTTCTGGGTTTAGAAAATAGATATCTACAATTGCTAGAATTGATATGAAGTAATTCATATCAAGCCATTAGCGTGAGACTCAGTGGCGCTCTTCAAAAAAGAAAAAGGCACGAAATTAGTGATGGCTCTTTTGTCTGCTTCTACGTGCTGTTTCTCACAGTACTCTCACGTGGGATCTGTCTTAGTTGGGTTTCCCTCAGATGCAGACCCCAAGACGAAAACTCTAGGATAAGTCATTTTGGGGGGAAATGAAGGGAACACCAGTGGGAGCTGAGAGTATGTTATTAACTACCACGTGGATGTCTGTTACTTATCCCTGCTGGGAAGCCTGTGGAAAGTGTGTGCCTCAGAGTTAGCCCACACAAGAGGGCATTTGTGCACCAACTCGTAAGCTATTGGTTGAGGGCTGCTTCTGGGGAGCACTAACTGCCCAGTACTTCTGGCCTGCTATGTAAGCAGAAAAGAGAGCTCCAGTAGCAAGAGAAGGTCCTCAGGCAAAGAAATGCAAGTGCTACCAATGAGAAATCTACAGGGTGGAGGGGGCACAGGGGCCGGAAATTGACAATGACTGCTATAGGGTCTGGGGGTTATGTTTAGAGAGTGCTGAAAGTCTGTAGTTTTCATAATTGTCATTGTCATTGCCACCACAGTTTACCACTTCAGAGCTCCCCACATTCACTCAGAGCTCTGTAGCTTCTCAGTGCCTTCCATGGTTGTGCTCAAATGCCAAATAAATGAAGGTCATGATGGTTAATTTTATATGTCAGCTTGACTGGCTAAGAGTTGCCCAGATAGCTGGCAAAACCTTCCTGTGTGTGTCTGTGAGGGTGTTTCTGGAAGAGGTTAGCATTTGAATGGGTGGGCTGAATAAAGAGGAGTCCTCACCAATGCAGGTGGGTCTCATCAAGTCAATTGAGGGCCTGAATAGAAGAAAAGAGTGGAGGAGGGGTGAACTTGCTCCCTGACTGAGCCAGGATGCCCATCTTCTCCTGCCCTTGGACATCAGCGCTCCTGGTTTTTAGGCCTGCAGACCTGGACTGAACCATACCACGGGCTTTCCTTGTTCTCCAGCATCCAGATGGCAGGACGTAGGACTGCTTGGCCTCCATAATCACATGAGTCAATGCCTAGTATATATTTCCCCCTCCCTCCTTAGGTAACAAAGCTCTGGTTTTATCCTGGGCCGCAATGGACCTCACCAAAAGACATTTCCCAACCACCCTTGCAGATTGGTATAGCCATGTGACTAAGGTCTGACCAGTGAGAGGAAGTATATAAGGAACACCAAAGAAAACTCTTTAAAAGGACTTGACTCCGTTGGAAGGTGTACCCTTTTGCAAATCCTTCCTTCCATCTTTCCTGTTCCCTTGGAGAGTAAACACAATCGTTGGAGATAATCTGCTCTGGCCTATGAGGTGTCCTTGAGGATGCAGGCTATGTGCTAAGGATGGAGGAACAGAAAAATAGAAAGTCGGGTCCCAATTTTATTTAAGCCACTGTGGTCAAAACAGTTACTGGCTGAAAGGCAAATGTGTTCTCATTAGGTTAGAATGACTCTTAACTCTATTCCCACCTATCTTCTTGCCTCACACATTAACAAAAAAAGACTGTTTCCGTGATAAATAAAATACCTACTTTTAAAAGTCTTGTTATTCTGTAATTAAAGATTGAGTATTCAATCTTTAGTATTCAAGATGGAGTTTTGACCCAAAATTATGGTATTGAAAGCAATTAAATTAAATACAGATGAATCTCTCCCTTAGTCTTTTCTGAAAGAACTCCATAAAAATCAGAGCTAAAGGAATCTTGAGGGGTCATTTAATCCAACTCCCAATTCTTAGAGATTGCAGAAATGATTTCAGAAAACTAAATGTCTATTTTTATTAAAACTCAAATTTTTTTTAAGTTAACATAGAATGTCAAGTTCTGTGAATTTTAACACATGTATTAATTTCTTTAACTACCACCGCAGTCAGGATACAAAGCAGTTCCATCACCCAAAAGAGGGCCCCAGGGTAATCACACCTTCACACTACCCCTAATCTATTGTCTTTTATTATACTTTAATCTTTTCAGCAATGTCACATAGATGGAGTAATACTGTGTATCACCTTTTAGCATAACGTCTTGAACAATATCCCGATTGTTGTGTGCGTCAGTGGTTCAGCCTTTCCTATTGCCGCATAAAGTTTCATTGTATAGATGTGCCACGTTTGTTACTTATTCCCTTTTAAAAATGTATTTATTTATTTATTTATTTATTTATTTATTGGAGGTGGGGGGGGAAGGGCAGAGAGAGGATTTTTTATTTTTTTATTTTTTTATTTATTTATTTTTTAATTATATTATGTTACTCACCATACAGTACATCCCCGGTTTCCGATGTAAAGTTCAATGATTCACTAGTTGCGTATAACACCCAGTGCACCATGCGATACGTGCCCTCCTTACTCCCCATCACCGGTCTATCCCATTCCCCCACCCCCCGCCCCTGAGGCCCTCAGTCAGAGAGAGGATCTTTAAGCAGGCTCCACACCCAGTGCAGAGCCAAACTCGGGACTCAATCTCATGACCCAGAGATCATGACCTGAGCTGAAATCAAGAGTTGGGTGCTTAACCGACTGAGGCACCCAGGCACCCGTACTTATTTCCTTTTGATGGACATTTGGGTTGTTTTCAGTTTGGGTAGATTTTTGATAGAGCTGCATGAACCAAAGTTTTCATTTTCTTTGGGGACTTTCCTCAGAGGACTGAGATGGTTGGATCAATCCTGCTCTTCCTGTTATATTTTGAGAATTTAGCTCTTTATATACTCTACATACAAGACCTTTAATATGTGTTTTATAAACATTTTCCCCCAGTGTGCTGTACGTATTTTTATTCTCTTAATATTTTTATCAGAGCAAAACTTTATTTTGCTGGAGTCTAATTTACCAATATTTTCTATTGTGGGTCATGCTTTTGGTGTCCCATCTAAGAATTCTTTGCCTAATCCTGATCATGAAGTTTTTCTCCTCCATTTTGCTGTAAAAGTTTTACAGTTTTATGTCTTACATTTAGATCTACGATCTATTTGAGTTCATGCTTGTATCAGTGTGAAGTTTAGGTTTTCTTTTTTTTTTTTTTTATACATGGATGTCTACTTGTTCCAACACTATTTATTGAAAAGATAACCCTTTTTCCATTGAATTGCCTTTGAACCTCTGTCAAAAATCAATTGGCCATATTTGTGTAGGTCGATTTCTGGTGTCTCTATTCTGCTCATTGTTCTATTGTTTGTCCCATCACCAACACCACGCTGTCTTGATTTCTGTAGCTTTCTATAGTAATTCTTAAAATGGTATAGTATAATTCCTCAAACTTTTTTTTTTTTGGCAAAATTTTTTGGTTATTCTAGTTCCCTTGCCATCCCAAATAAGTTTTTGAGTAAGCTTATCCAGGTCTGCAAAAAGTTCTTCTAGAATTTGTACTAGAATTATGTTAAATTTGTAGATGAATTTAGGAAGAACTGACATTTTTACTATGTTGAGACTTCCAACTCACGAACAAGATGTATATCTGCATTTTTTTAGGTATTTTCTTTCTTTCATGAGTTTGTAGTTTTTAGCTTACAGAACCTATACATTTTTGGTCAGATTTAGACCTCAGTCTTTCTTTCTTTTTTTCCTCTTTTTTGTTGGGAGGGGGAGGTGGTAACTACTGTATTTGTATTAAATTTGGGACTCCTATTGTTCATTGCTAGTATATAAAAATAGAACTGAATTGGGAATTGACCTTGTACCTGTCACTGAGCTCACTTATGAGTTCTAGGAGGGGTCTTGCCTTTGCTTTTTGTAGATTCCTTGGGATTTTCTTTTTTTTCCTTTTTTTTTTTAAGATTTTTTTTTCTTATTTGACAGAGAAAGACAGCCAGCAAGAGAGGGAACACAAGCAGGGGGAGTGGGAGAGGAAGAAGCAGGCTCCTAGTGGAGGAGCCTGATGTGGGGCTCGATCCCAGAATGCCCGGGATTGAGCCGAAGGCAGACGCTTAACGACTGCGCCACCCAGGCACCTCTCCTTGGGATTTTCTTAATCATGTAATCCATGAATAGGTAGTTTCATTTCTTCCTTTCCAATTGTAGACCTTTTTTTTCTTGCCCTATTTCACTAGCTAGGACTCAGTACCATGTTGAATAGGAGCAAGGAGAGTGGACATCCCAGTCTGATTCCTGATCTTAGAAGAAAAACATTGTACCATTAGGTATGATGTTAGCTGTAGATTTTTTTTATAGATGCTTTTTATCAGATTGAGAATGTTACCTTCTATTTCTAGTTCACCAATAGTTTTTATCATGATTGAATGTTGTATTTTGTCAAAAGTTATTTTTTTCCTACACTAATCAGTATGATTAAATGGTTTTTCTTCTTTAGATTGTTAATGAGGTGTGTTACATTTGTTGTTGTTTAAAAATTGAGCCAGTCTCTTGCATTCCCAGGATAAAACCCACTTGGTCATGGTGTGATAGATATGTAGGTAGGTAGGTAAACGGATGGATGGATGGATGGATGGATGGATGGATGGACAGATAGGATGTGCTGGATTTAACTTGCTAATGTATCATTGGTAATTTTGGTACCTATGTTCATGAGGGCTATTGGTCTGTGGTTTTCTTTCCTTGTAATCTCTTTCCTGGTTTTGCTATCAGAGTAATTAATCATATGAGTTGAGAAGTGTTCCTTCCTATTCGATTTGCTGGAAGAGATTGTATAGAGTTGGTGCTATTTCTTCCTTAAATGATAGGTAGAATTTATCAGTGAAATCATCTAGGACTGGAGATTTCAGTTACAGAAGGTTGTTAACCATGAGTTTAATTTCTTTAGTACTTATAAGGCTATTCAGGTTCTCTGAGTTTCACATTGGGTGAGTTTTGGTACCTTATGGCTTTCAAGGAACTAGTCCATTTCATCTGGTTTAGTTGAGTTTATATGTGTAAAGTTGTTTTTAGTATTTCCTTCTTATCCTTTGCAAGATCTATAGTGCAATTTCCTTTTTCATACCTGGGTAATTTGTTGTAGGGTGACCAACATCCCAGATTGCTTGGGACTGGGGCATTTCCTGGGATGCAGGACTTAAAGTGCTAAAGCTGGAAAGTCCCAAGCAAATCAGAATGAGCTGGTTACTCTTATTTCCTTTTTCCCCCTTTGGCAGTCCTGCTAGAAGCTTATCAATATTATTAGTCTTTTCTAAGAACCAGCTTTTGGTTTTATTGATTTTTTTCTTATATTTTTCCAGTTTTCAATTCCATGAATTTCTCCTTTTATCTCTATTTCCTTCTTTATACTTGCTTTGGGGTTATTTTGTTCTTCTTTTTTTGGTTCCTTAAAGTGGAAGTTGAGATTATTAATTTGAAACATTTATCTTCTAATACAAGTATTCAATGCTATAAATTTCCCTCTAAACACTGCTTTAGTGGCATTCTAAAATCTTAATATATTATATTCATTTAAATTCAGTTCACAATATTTATACTTTTCTTTGAGACTTTTTCTTCAATGCATGGTGTTTAGACATGTGTTGTTTGATTTTTCAAGTGTTTGGGATTTTCCTATTATCTTTTTGTTGATGGATTATAGTTTAACTCCATAATAATTAGAAAACATACTTGCAAGATTTCAATTCTGTTAAATATCTTGAGGTTTCTTTTATCATCCAGGATATGGTCTATCCTAGGAAATAGTCCAAGTACACTTGAAAATATGTCTAAGTTCCAGCGCCTGCCTACCACTGTCCTAGCAAGGGGACATCTGGTAAATCATCCCATCTCACATGGCCCTCTGTTCCCATGTCTATAAAATTAGAATGAATTAGATAATCTCTAGAATTTCCCCTCTGTCCTTAATATGCACCCCCCTTCCATGAGTAAACAGGAATGAGACAGTTTCCTTCCTGTCCATCCATCAACAAAAACAAACCAATTTTACCTGCTCCTGAATGAATGAACATGGGAAATAAACCTGTTTGCAAAGCCTTATCTTTAGTTGCCCAGAAGCCACGAGGAATTTGAAGAACTACATACAAAAATTTCATTCTTACAAGGCAGTTTCTGTGGCCTTAATATATTAAGAAAGGAGGATGTGAATCTGTTTATTTTTTCTGAACTTGAGAAGATATTGCAACTTCTTCAGTCTCTTGCCAGTCAGCCTAGTGATAAAATTTCTATTTAGATCTGGGGGTCATGGAAGTGACTCCATAACCCCCTGCACAAGCAGTCCCTTCCCTTTCCCCAGTCCATCTCAAATATTTCACCAGCCTCACACCCATGAAATCTAAGATTGGATAAAAACAGAAAGGATGGGTTTTCAGAAACATGTCTCAGAACATGTCCACACATAGAGAACTGAAGAAATTGGAAGAATAAGAATAAAAAGGAGGGATCAACTCCAGGGGGAGCTTTCTGAATCCTTGTCCTCACAACACGAACAGGGTTTTATGTCTCTTATATATCCACATGTGCCATTTTTGAGGGGCCATGGTACTTTGTAAAAAGTAGACCTTAAGAATTTTGGAATAGAAGGGAAATTCACTTATTAAATATCATCTACAATCAAGAGACAGATCTCTCCCTGAACACCTTCAGTAGAGAGAGCTTACAACCAGGACTCTCTGACATGGTTGGAAGGCTTAAACTCAGGCACACACAACATGGCAGGTGCCAGCAGGGGGCAGCAGCTTGGCAGGAACATGGAGGCAGGCCTGGGTGTATGGTGAGGCCAATGAAACTCCGCCAACAGGAAACCAACGTGCTCTGCTCTGGGAAGAGCTGGATTATGAGCTGGAGCATCATATGATAATGAAGACGGGAAGTATTTTGAAGACCAAAAAAATTTTTAACTTTTTATTATGAAAATTATCTTTTCTTTAAAGATTTTATTTATTTATTTGAAAGAGAGAGGGTACAAGCAAGGGGATGGGCAGAGAGAGAGAGGGACAAGCAGACTCCCTCCCGAGCATGGAGCCTGAAGCGAGGCTTGATCCCAGGACCCGGAGGTCATGACCTGAGCCAAAGGCAGACACTTAACTGACTGAGCCACTGAGGTACCCCAATTATGAAAATTTTCATACACATGTGCACATGTGCGTGCACACACACATGCTCACACCCACTCAGAAGTAGAAAAATTTAGTAAACCCATATATCCAGGCTTCAGATCATCATTTATCAGTATTCTGCAATAGTTTCTTAACTACACCTATTTTCTTTCTTATTTTAGAGACACTTGGAGAATGTGTGTTCTTCAAAGGTGAGGTTCAATGGGTAGTCCAACCCTGGTACGATCCAACACTGCCATTAAGGACTTAAGGTTCCTTCTATCTTTCTGCCCTGATACCCTTAGGTTATATGATAATCCTCATGATGGCAAGATAGCCACTGTACCTCCAGGGTCACATCAACATTGCAGGCAGGAAGAAGATCCAGGTTAAGAGGCACCTGCTAAAGGTCACATTTTGCATTAGAAATGAAGATAGGGTCTCAAGGAGAGCAGTCAAATTTGAGAGCCAAAAAATAAGCTTTCTAAGCCTCCTAAGAAAGAGGGGAGAATACTAAGTACAACTGAGAAAAAATGAAACATTATTGATCACTTTTTATAGCTTCCAATGAGACCAAGTTTTTGACAAATTATCTCATTAAATCTTCACAGCCACCCAACTGAGCAGGCGAAATCATTTTACAGGTGATGAAATGAAGCCTCAAGAGAACTAGTAGCTTTCTCAAGGCTACAGAGCTGATAAATGGTAGTTCCAAAGCCATCCCCTTTACTCTGTCCTCATTTCCTTTTTATTGGTCCTCCCAGAGATGTGGTAAATGTCCCTATAGATTGAAAAATCCATAATCCTCACCATCAAAAGCCACTGTTGTATATACATGGCCTCAAACTCAGGAGCACAAAACTGCACGTCCTTCCCATGTCCAGTGCACGATGCTGCCCACCCAGCTGCAGGCCTGACGGCGCCTGCACCACAAGGGGCCCTCTGGGGGCTGGTCTGTGCTTCCTCTGGACAGAGGCCCCCCAGCCCTAGGCCCAGATGCATCTGTTTAAAAAAATGGAGTAAAATCTCCACAAAACCATGTTTTTCTATGTTTTCCAATAAAAGAAAATGCACATAGATCCACTGGGCTCAAAGTGACCTTCTGTCAAGGGCTTCTGAATTGTCTTCAAAGAAAGAAAATATTGCTTTGTGCCTAGCTCTTGGGATAGATTAATCATGAACCAAACTTCACATAAAAACAAAGATAAGAGATTTGATGAAATCCAAAATTTTTTTAACTTTTTTTTATGAAAGTTGTCAGAAGTACACAAGAGAGGGGAGAGTAATATTAGGAACCTCAAGTGCCCATCCCCCTGATTCAACAGTTACTCACTTTTGGCTCTACTTTCTTCATTCCTTTTTTTTTTTTTTTGAAAGGATAGTCTCTTTATTTTTTTAAATAATAATATTTTTATTATATTATGTTAGTCACCATACAGTACATCCCTAGTTTTTGATGTAAAGTTCCATGATTCATTACTTGCGTATAACACCCAGTACACCACACCATACGTGCCCTTCTTAATTCCTTTTTATCTGCCTTCCTTTTTTGTGTGTGTGGTTATTTTTTTTAAGCCAGTTCCTGTCATCAGGTCACATTGCCCCTAAATCTTTCCATACATATCTCTAATAAACACAGACTTTTTCCTGTATAAACAGAGGCATCATCACAGTCAATGATATTAACATCTACTCTATATTCAAATTTTCAATTGTCTCAAAAGTGTCTTTTTATAATCAGTTTCCTCAGAACAGAATCTAAACAAAATCAAGTCACTTCATTTGACTATTACCTTCGTTAACTCTCTTCTATCCTGGGTTAACATGTTAACAATGCCAGGGAGGACCTCAATTCCTGCAGTTCTTCAAGCACGCTCTCTTCTACCTCCAGGCGTTTGTACTTGCTGTTCTTTCTCCCTGAAAGATGTCCCCAGGCCCATACATCATCTCAGAACAATCTACTTGTCCTTCAGCTTTCAGATTGGATGTTCTTCCTTCTCTGAAGTGCCACCTACCAGACCTTCTGTTACTAAATGCAGGCTCTGATTCGACAGTTCTGGGGCAGGGTATGAGATTCTGAATTTCTTTTTTTTTTTTTTAAAGATTTTATTTATTTATTCGACAGAGATAGAGACAGCCAGCGAGAGAGGGAACACAAGCAGGGGAGTGGGAGAGGAAGAAGCAGGCTCATAGCAGAGGAGCCTGATGTGGGGCTCGATCCCATAACGCCGGGATCACGCCCTGAGCCGAAGGCAGACGCTTAACCGCTGTGCCACCCAGGCGCCCTGAGATTCTGAATTTCTAACAAGCCCCGTGGTGTTGTCCGTGCTGCTGGTCTGAGGATCATACTTTGAGTAGCAAGGGACTAGATTATTTCCCACTTTATCATAGCACTTATCATATTGTATTGTCACACCTCCTTGAATCTCTGCCCTCTAGACCAGGGGTGGCAAACTACTGGAGCTTTTGGAACACAGCCAGGTCCTTTCGTTTGTCTTGTACGTGGCTGCTTTTGAACTATAACAGCAAAGTCAGATAGTTGTGAGACCATATATCCCACAAAGCCTAAAATATTTGCCGTCTGGCCCTTCATGAAAAAGGTTTGCTGAGCTCACTCTAGGTTGTAGTGCAAAGATGATAGCTTTTTCACTAGCATATCTCAGAACCAGTGCAGGGCTTTGTACATAGTCTTTACCCAATAAGTACTTACTAGATGATGAATAGTGACAGTAGATGGCAATAACGGAAAGCTTACTATATGCCAGGCTCTGTAGTAAATGCTTTACATTTACTCAGCATCTCTAATTCCCCCCCAACCCTCTGTGAATGGTAGGGTGTCGTCATGTTTCAGATGAAGAAACAGGTTTAGAGGTCCTCCCCAAGTTTAAAGTACCACAAGCCCATGTAATCTAACTCGACCACACCCTCAAGAAGGAATTGAAAAATGTAGCTATGGGAAGCCAGGCAGAAGCTCTGTTTCCTGAGCCCATTTAGGGCAGCCTGAGCCATTGTCTCTGTGAAAATAGCTACCAATGGGACCAGGCCAAAAATTCAAAACATTCTTGGTGTTTATATCCAGGTATGCTAGGTCAGTTGAACATATACACAAACACACAAACACACAAGAGCACCTTTTTTTGTAGTAATTCTATCCAATTATAATGGGCCCCAGCATCTCATCTGACTCCAAAGCAGAACTTCAAGACTGTGTACTACCTGGTTCCTTTCCTTACAATTGCCGTCACTTACTGTCCTGAAGGAGTTTCCAACCTGTGGTGTGGGGAGGGGAAACCTATCCAGAGCCCAGCAGACTCCTGATTTGAAGAGCTAGAACAGAGTCTGGTGGACACCAAAGCAGAGCTGGCAGGACAGAGTACCAAAGGAAGAGCACTGCCCGGGGCAAGAATCCTGGAGATGTGCAGAGGACCTGCTTTGAGTACTCAACAACGTACTAATCATCATGTTCACGTGAGGAAATTACCCAAGACCAGGGAAAGAGCCCCTCTAAAAGATGTGGTAGAAGAGTGGAAAACCTCAGAATTGGCAAAGAAATGGATTGACTACTCAGAAGAGTCCCTAGGTCTTACCGCCTAAAGACTCTTAAAAGCAAAACGTAGAAGGAGCAAACTATTTCCAAGTAGTCTAATTGTATCTCAAAACTATATGTTGGAATATTTTTAGGAAGACAAAATATCCCACACTCAATGTAAAATTCACAGTTTGTAGCATCCAATCAAAAATCACCAGCTATCTAGGGGTGACTGGGGGGCTCAGTCATTAAGTGTCTGACTCTTGATCTCGGCTCAGGTCTTGGTCTCACAGTCATGAGTTTGAACCCCACACTGGTATAGAGCCTACTTAAAAAAAAATTACCAGCTATAGAAAGAAGCAGGAAAATATGACCCATAATAATAAGGATAATCAATTAATAAGAACTGACACAGATGTAAGACTTAGTCAACAAAAGCATTAAAAACAGTATTTATAACTACATTCTCTATGTTAAAACAGGTAGACATGGAGGAAATAAAATGACCCAAATTGACCTTCTATACATAAAAACTATAATATCTGAGGTTAAAAAAAGAAAAGAAAAGAAAATTGGATGGAATTAATGGCAGATTAGTAATTTCAGAAGAAAAGTTTAGTGAATTTAAAGATGTAACAATAGAAACTACCAAATGAAATAGAGAAAAAAAATTTTTTTTTAAATGAGCTGAGACAACTTCAAGTGTCCTAATAAAACTTTAAAGTCAAGGGGCGCCTGGGTGACTCAGTCAATTAAGTGTCTGCCTTTGGCTCAGGTCATGATCTCAGGATCCTGGGTTCAAGTCTGGCATCGGGCTCCCTGCTCAGCAGGGAGTCTGCTTCTCTCCCTCTCCTTTTGCCCCTCTCCCCATTCATACTCTCTGTCTGTCTCTCTCTCAGAAATAAGTAAAAATCTTTAAAAAAAATTTAAAGTCAAAAGGTAAAGATTGTCAGACTGATGTGGAAAATAAGATGCACCTGACTATATGCTCTATATAATGAACACTTATTCACTATAAAGACACAAGTTAATAGTAAAATAATGGAAAAGTGTATATTATGCTAATCAAAAGAAAGCTGGATTGACTAAATTAATATCAGTAATATTCAGAGAAAAGCATATTACCAGTGGTAAAGAGGTCATTTCATAATAACGAGGGATCAATTCATCAAGAGGACATAACAATACTAAGGGTTTATGTATCTAATAATAGAGTTTCAAAGTCCATGAAATAAAAGTTGTTAGAACTTCAAAGAGAAACAGACACATCTGTAACTATAGCCAGAGATTTTATTGCCACTTTCTCAATTACTAATAAAATAGAAATAAAAACCAGTAAAAATAGAAAAGGTTTGAACAACACCCATCAACCAATGTGACCTAACTGACCCTCTACCCAACAGTAGCAGAATTCACATCCTTTTCGAGTGCGCAGGAAAAATTTACCCTGATAGACCAAATTCTGGGTCATAAAATATGTCTCAGTAAAGTTAGAAGGATCCAATTTGTCTAAAGAATGTTCTCTGACAGCAGTAGAATTACATTGCCAAGACCTCTGGAGAATTTCCAATTATTTGAAAATTAAATAACACACTTCTAAATGCACATGAATCAGAGAAGAAATCAAAAGGAAAATTAGAAAGTATTTTCACCTGAACAAAAATGAAAATACAGCAATCCACATTTAAGGAATGCTGTAAAACCATTATTTGTGAGAAATTTATAGCTGTTTTCTTTTTTAGGGAAGTTGACACACAAATGTTACATTAATTTCAGGTGTATTACATAGTGATTCAACTTCTCTATAGCTTATGCTATGCTTACCACAAGCGTAGCTGCTGTCACCATAAATGCTATTACATTATCACTGACTATATTCCCTATGCCCTGCCTTTTATTTTCATGATTTATTTATTCCATAACTGGAAGTTTATATCTCTTTTTCCCCTTCACCCATTTTGCCCATCCCCCATCACTTATCTTTAAATTCTTTTATTAGGAAAAAAATAGAGGTATCCTACCAATGACCTCAGTTTCCACCTTAAGAAACTAGAAAAAAACGAGCAGAAGAAATGAAACAATAAATATTAAAACAAAAATCAGTGAACTATATAACAGAAACACAATAGAGAAACTCAATAAAATTAAAAGCTAAGTGTATGAGATGATCAATAAAATTGATAAATCTCTAATCAGACTGATCAGGAAATGAAAAAAAAAAAAAAACCACACACACAAATTTCCAAAATCAAGAATTAGAATGGCTATACATTCTACAGATATTAAATAATAAGGAAATATGGTTAACAACTTTATAATAATTTGACAATTTAGATGAAATGGACCAAATCTCCTCAAAATGACAGACAAATTGAATAACTTTATATCAAAAATACTTGACGTTGTAGTTAAAAACATTCACACAAAGAAAACCCAAGGCCCAGGTAGCTTCATGATGATTTCTACTAAATATTTAAGGAAGAAGTAGTGTCAATTCTACACAAACTCTTCCATAAAATTGAAGGGGGAGGAAGACAGCCCAACTCATTCTATAAGGTCAGCTTTACTCTGGTACCAAAATCCAGACAAATTACAGTAAAAGAAAACTGAAGATCAAAATCCCTCATGAACATATATGCAAACTTTTTTAAAGAGGGAGAGAAAGAACCCTAAGCAGGCTCCATGCCCCTTGCAGAACCTAAAGTGGGGCTCAGTCTCACACCCCCAAGATCATGACCTGGGCTGAAATCAAGAGTCAGATGCTTAACTGACTGAACCACCCAGGATCCCCATATATGCAAACCTTCTAAACAAAATTTTATCAAATTGAATCCAACAATACATATGAAGTATAATATATTATGACCAAATATAATTCATCCCATAAATGCAATATTGTTTTAGTGCTGGAAAATCAATGTGATTCACCTGTTAACGCACTTTTTAAAAGTTATTTAAAAAGAAAGTCATATGATCGTTTCAATAGATGCAGAAAAAGCACTGACAAAGTCCAACATCCATTCCTGTTAAAAAGAAAAATAAACTCTCAGCAAACTGAGAACAGTGGGAACTTTCTCAACTAGATATTAGTAATTTAGAAAAACTTACTGCTAACATAATACTTAGGGGAAAACATTCAGTCTTTCACCATTAATGCCCAGAACAAGACAAGGATGTCCACTCTCCCCAATTCCATTCAACATTGTACTGGAGGTTCTAGTCAGTACAGCAAGAAAAGACTAAGAAATGAAAGCATCCAGATTAGAAAGAAATGAAGTTGTCTTTGGTATGGTTATTAAGAAAATTTGTTGGAATCTATTTTTTTAAGATTTTATTTATTTATTTGACAGAGAGAAAGAGACAGCCAGTGAGAGGGAACACAAGCAGGGGGAGTGGGAGAGGAAGAAGCAGGCTCCCAGCAGAGCAGGGAACCCAATGCGGGGCTCGATCCCAGGACTCTGGGATCACACCCTGATCCGAAGGCAGATGTTTAATGACTGAGCCACCCAGGTGCCCCTGTTGGAATCTTTTTTAAAGCTACTAGAATTAAGTGAATTTAGCAATGTTACAGTATATAAGATCAATATTACAGATCAGTAATTATTCTATTTACTAGCAATGAATCAAAAATTGAAATTTTTAAAAATTATCATTTATAATGGTGTTAAATGTGAAATACATAGGGATAAATCTGACAAAGAATACTTAAAACATGGGCTTTGAAAGCTACAAAAGTAGCTAAGGGAAATTAAAGAAGTCCTAAATGAATAGAGATGTGTGCTTTGTTAATGGGTTGAAAGACTTAAAATTGTTAAGATGTCAGATTTCCTCTAAATTGTTCTATAGATTCAATGCAATCTCTATCCAAATTTCAGCAGGATTTTTTTGTAGAAATTCACAAGCTGATTTTAAACTTGGTGGATAAATGTAAAGGATCTAGGCTAACCAAAAATAACTTTGAGAAAGTCAAATTTGAAGGCTAAAACTATCTGATTTAGAGACATGTTATAAAACTACAATAATCAAGACAATATGGCATTGACTAAAGATTAAATAAATGAGTGGCACAGAATAGAGTCCAGAAATATGTCCACACATATATGGACAACTGTGTTTTGACAAAGTTGCAAAGACAATTTGGTGGAGAACGGACAGTCTTTTCAACAAATGGTGTTGGAGCAATTGGCTATCCATAGCCAAAATTTAGAACTTCTGTCCAGTCTTCCAGCATGTGCCAAAATTAACTCAGAATGGATCACAGATCCAAATACAAAAACTAAAATTATAAAATTTCTAGAAGAAAATGTAGAAGAAAAATCACTGTGATCTTGAGTTACATGAAGATTTCTTAGATGTGATACCAAAAGCATAGTCCTTAAAAGCAAAAATTGGTAAATTGCACTTCACCAAAGTTAAAAGCTTCTCTCTGAAGGACATTGTTAAGAACAAAACAAAACAAAAAACAAACAACTGGAAGAGTGAGGAAAGCATTTGCAAAGCATATATGTGATAAAGGGCCTATACCCAGGAAATATAAAGAACTCTTAAAACTCAAAAATTTGAAAACAGCCCAATTTTTTTTAATCAGCAAAGGATTTGAATAGACATATCACCAAAGAAGGCATGTAGATGGCAAATAAACACAGGAAAAGATGCTCAGCATCATCAGCCAGGAGAGAAATACAAATTAAAACCACGAGGAAATAACACTACACGCTTATTAGAATGCCTAAAATTAAAAAGTATGACCATGCCAACTGCTGGCAAGGATGCCAAAAAATGAGAACTCTCACACACTGCTGGTGGGAATGCAAAATAGTGCAATCATTTCAGAAAAGAGTTTGGCAATTTCTTAAAAAGTTAAAATACTCCTACCATATGACCCAGCCATTCCAGTTCTTGGTATTTACCCAAAAGAATTAAAGGCGTATGTCCACACAGAGACTTACACAGACTTATACCTGAATATTCACAGCAGCTTTATTTGTAATAGCCCCAAACTGGAAACAATCCAAATGGGCAACAGGCAAATGAATAAACAAATTGTAGCATTTCCATGCAATGGAGTGAAAAAGTGATAAACTATTAATACAGCGAAAAAGTAATAAACTATTAATACACTAAAAGTATTAATACATTTCAATATGGATGAATCTCAAAATAATCGTGCCAAATGAAAGAAATACATACAACATGATTCCCTTTGTATAAATGTCAAGAAAATGCAAAATAATCTATAGTAATAGAAAGATCAGTAGTTGCCTAGAAGGTGGGAAGGGGAGGAGGAAGAATTTACAAAGAGGGACAAAGAGACTGCTGGGGTTGGCGGATGTGTTCATTACCTTGATTGTGGTAAAAGTTCACAGGTGTATTCCTATAGCAAAATGTGTAATTGTATGTGTTAAATGTGTGCAATGTATTGTATGTCAATTACAAGTCAATAAAACTGTCTTTTACAAAAGATCTCTTATTTCAAATTCATAGGGGTAGGATAGAGGTCATTAAGCAAAGCTGAATGAAAAAGAAAAACTGGTCCCTTGAAACTTTGTGAACAAGATGCAGTTTCTTGGTGAAGCTTTCCTTCCTGCCTACACAGGACCCCTCCTCCTCCCCTGGCATTCTACAGAATTCCTGCCACACTGGCGGCCAGGGTTTGCCATCCCGCTTCCAAGAGTAATCACCCTGGCAGCGACTCCTTCCTTTGTCTTCTCTCTCCTTTTTCCTCATCGTAGAACCTATTTTGAACTTACCTGACAGTTTGGGAAGGAGATGATTTACTAATTCACACAAAATGGCAGGGGAAAGACTCAAACAAGCTCATCATGCTACCTCTCTTTCTCTCTGCCTCCTCAACCCCTGGTGACATTTGCATTTTTTTAAAGAATTTATTTATTTATTCATTCATTCATTCACTCATTCGAGAGCGAGAGAGAACACGAGTGGGGTGGGCAGGACGAAAGGGAGAAGCAGTCTCCCTGCTGAATGGGGGAGGGGGTGGGGAAGGGAGGGGAGATGGGGAAGGGGCTCCATCCCAGGACACTGAGATCCTGACCTGAGCCAAAGGCAGCTGCTTAACTGACTGAGTCACCCAGGTGCCCCAATATTTGCATCTTAAAAGAAGCAATCACAGGGCACCTGGGTGGCTCAGTTAAGTACCACCTCTTGATTTTGGCTCAGAGCTTGATCTCAGGGGGTCATGAGATCAAGCCCCACGTAGAGTCTGCTCCAGATTCTTTCACCCTCCCTCTCCCTTGCCCTCTGCTCCTCCCCCTGCTCACACTCGTGTGTGCCTTCTCTCTCTCTCTCTCTCAAATAAATAAATAAATAAAATCTTAAAAAAAAAAAAAAGGCAATTGCTTTTATCCAAAATAAATGTTGCAAGAGGAACTAAAGTCTGCATCCAGGAAATACTTTCGGGTATGGGGGATTTGCCGACATCTATTTCATACTTTAATTCAATCCCTCTATACACAATATTCCCTATGCCCTCTATTCATTGGTTAAAACAAGTTTATTTGGAATCTGAAAAACAAGAATTTTTCACAGCTGTAACCATGTGCTTCCTCATAAGTATACATAACTTTGCATTTGTGGTTTGCAGATGGGACTGGAATGTATGAAGTCAAAATACCAGAAAAAATGCTTCTCTAAAGGAAGCATTTTATAAAGCAAAATTCCCAAACATCTCATCTCCTAAGGGTTGGTCCCAGAAGAATGCTAAACTAATTTTCAGAGAGTGAATTATGTCCTGGATATAAGCCCTATAATGTGCCTGAAGTGTTTATAAGATACCCGAATTCTCAGAGACTGTGGACCAGAGAGAGGACTATTTTTTAGAGATGCCAGTTTTACTTTGGGACTTAAAAAATATTTATTGTAGGGCTGTTATATGTCAAGCCCTTTGTTAAGCAATAGGGACCCAGTTGTGAATAAGATAGTTACCCTCCCTGGCCTTATTGAGTTTAAAGTCTGAAAGAGAAGACATACATCCAACAAGCAGCTCTAAGCATGATAAGTGTTAGAGATTGCTGGGAGCATGTAAAGCTGGAGAATCTAACCAAGCAGCATCAGGGAAGGCTTCCTGGAGGAGGTAATATTTGAGACCTAGAGGATGATGAGACAAAGATAGGGAAAGAGAGTTTCAAGCCAAGGGTTGAGGATATGTCATGCTCTTGGAGAAGGAGAAAGCATATTATACTGGAAAATCTTAGAGATGATTTCTCTAAGCGGTATGAATGAAGTAGACAAAGGGAGAAAGTAACTCAGAATGAAGCTGGGAGGTAGACAGGAGATAAATCTTCCTTGAACGGGTAAAGAATTTTGGTCTTCAGCCTAAGAACCATGACAAGCCATTAAAAGGATTTGAACAATCAAGCATCATGACCAGATGAGCATATCAGACTCAGGACCTAACAGTTTACCTGAGCTCATTCTATCACTGTATGTCCATAGTGGTTGAGTTGGGTTCCTAAGCATCACTGCCTGGACGCACATACTGCCTCTGCCCTCTATTAGCTCTACAAGTAATCTGGCTTCTCTGAACTTCCATTTCCCATTTATAAAAAAAAAAAAGAATATTTTAAAAAATGGGGGACACCTGGCTGGTTCAGTTGGTAGAGCAACAACTCTTAATCTCAGGATCATGAGTTCAAGCCCCACGTTGGATATAGAGATTACTTTTAAAAAAGAAAAGAAAAGAAAAAAAAAGGAAAAGAAAAAAAGAGAATAATAATGTTATCCTCAGAGCTGTTACAAATATTAAATCTGTTAGTACATGTAAATTATTTGGAATTGTGCTTGTCATATAGAAAAGGCTCAAAAATTTTTTCCACTTATATTTGTACAGCTCTTCGGAATCTCAAATATAACATGTCTGCAAGTTTTGGCTTATCTCTCTAGATGCTACATCTCTTTTAGCTTTCTCCATCTCAAAAAAAAGAAAAAAAAAGTGGCACCTACTATTTATAGAACCCCAAATAACTGCATCATTAGTATAAGGGTAACCATGTCTGTCCCCACACAATCATGAGACTATAATGAAAATTGTCTTGAACCTTGGTTCTACGAGGAAGAAAAAAATCGTAAGGACTATAAGCAGAGATAAAGAGGAACGTTTTGTAAAGATAAATGGATAAGCTCATCAGGAAGAAATAATGATTCTATATCATTGTGTATCTCATAATAGAGTTTCAAAATGCAGGACATAAACTTGTTAGAACTAAAAGGAGAAATAGACTAATTTGGAATTTTTTATTGTTATGTTAGTCACCATACAGTACATCATTAATTTTTGACATAGTGTTCCATGATTCATTGTTCGCCTGTAACACCCAGTGCTCCATGCAACATGTGCCCTCCTTAATACCCATCACCAGCTAACCCATCCCCCCCACCCCTCTCCCCTCTAAAACCCTCAGATTTTCTCCCAGATTCCATAGTTTCTCATGGTTCGTCTCCCCTTCTGATTTTCCAACCTTCGTTTTTCCCTTCCTTCTCCTAATGTCCTCCATGCTATTCTTTATGTTCCACAAATAAGTGAAACCATATGATAATTGTCTTTCTCTGCTTGGACTTACTTCACTTAGCATAATCTCTTCCAGTTCCATCCATGTTGATGCAAATGTTGGGTAATCATCCTTTCTGATAGCTGAGTAATATTCCATTGTATATATGGGCCACACCTTCTTTATCCATTCATCTGTTGAAGGGCATCTCTGCTTCTTCCACAGTTTGGCTATTGTGGATATTGCTGGTATGAACATTGGGGTGCATATGGCCCTTCTTTTCACTACAACTGTATCTTTAGGGTAAATACCCAGTAGTGCAGTTGCTGGGTCATAGGGTAGCTCTATTTTTAACTTTTTGAGGAACCTCTGCACTGTTTTCCAGAGTGGCTGTACCAACTTGCATTCCCACCAACAGTGTAAGAGGGTCCCCCTTTCTCCACAACCTCTCCAACATTTGTTGTTTCTTGCCTTGTCAATTTTTGCCATTCTCTGGTGTAAGGTGGTTTCTCAATGTGGTTTTGATTTGAATTTCCCTGATGGCTAATGATGTTGAACATTTTTTCATGTGTCTGTTAGCCATTCATGTGTCTTCATTGGAAAAGTGTCTTTTCATGTCTTCTGCCCATTTTTTGAGTTGATTATCTGTTTCTTGGGTGTTGAGTTTGAGAGGTTCTTTATAGGTCTTGGATACCAGCCCTTCATCTGTAGTGTCATTTGCAAATATCTTCTCCCATTCCATGGGTTGCCTCTTTGTTTTGTTGACTGTTTTCCTTGCTGTGCAGAAGCTTTTTATCTTGATGAAGTTCCAAAAGTTCATTTTTGCTTTTGTTTCCCTTGCCTTTGGAGACATGTCTTGAAAGAAGTTGTTGGGGCCGATGTCGAAGAGGTTGTTACCTATGTTCTCCTCTATGATTTTGATGGGTTCCTGTCTTACATTGAGGTCTTTCATCCTTTTAGAGTTTATCTTTGTGTATGGTGTAAGAGAATGGTCCAGGTTCATTCTTCTGCATGTAGCTATCTGATTTTCCCAGCACCATTTATTGAAGAGACTGTCTTTTTTCCATTGGATGTTTTTTCCTGCTTTGTCAAAGATTAGTTGACCATAGAGTTGAGGCTCTATATCTGAGCTCCGTATCTGGGCTCTCTATTCTGTTCCATTGATCTATGTGTCTGTTTTTGTGCCAGTACCATGCTGTCCTGGCACAGCTTTGTAACATAGCTTGAAATCAGGCAATGTGATGCTCCCAGCTTTGTTGTTCTTTTTCAACATTTCCTTGGTGATTTGGGGTCTTTTCTGGTCCCACAAGAATTTTAGCATTATTTGTTCCAGCACTTCGAAAAATGGCATTGGCATTTTGATCGGGATGGCGTCGAAAGTGTAGATTGCTCTGGGCAGCATAGACATTTTAACAATGCTTATTCTTCCGACCCATGAGCATGGAATGTTTTTCCATCTTTTTGTGTCTTCTTCAACTTCCTTCATAAGTTGGTCAGTCACTGACCTTCCAAGCATTGCTTTATCTCAAAACAGTCTTCAATCCCACAAAGTATGTTTCCAGATTGCTTTGTCAGTTGGCTTCAGTTCATCGTCTATCAACGGGAGGTGCTTGTCAGAGATCATAAGGAAGAAGGAAAAGGGAGGCCCTTTTTCTTTTCTTTTCTGTTTTTAATGGCAGCTGCACCAGCAGCAGCAATGCACGTTGCAGCAATGCTGGTTGCTGGGCTCCTACATCATCTGTCCTTGTGCAGGCTCTTATTTGCACAAAGCAACCACAATGATTCTAATGGCAGTAATGGGTTTCCTAGAATCCTCAAATGTTCCAGGATACTGGGCTCTTGGATGAAGCCATGTTAACTTCTTCTCCTGGGAGAATGCTAATGGCTTTCTACAGTTAGTATGCATCCCCCCCACAGACACACACTATTTTTTTTTTTTTTTTACTTTTCTAGCTCTGTAACAAGTTTGTAACCAATTTCCTGTATTAAATTCTCTCTGAAATACCTAGAATGGTTTCCACTTTGCTCAGAGAATACTGACTAATACACTAATACAATGTAACATTGCACTCATCACTGCAGATTACATTATCTTTTCAAACACATGTGAAATATTTCCAACTTTTTTTTTTTTTTTTGAGAGCAAGAGAGAAGTGTGGGCAAGTGAGTAGGGGAAAAGGCAGAGGGAGAGGGAGAGACAGAATCTTAAGTGGGTTCCACGCCAGCACAGAGCCTGACACTGGGCTCGATCTCGTGACCCTGAGATCATGACCTGAGCCCAATTCAAGAGTCCAATGCTTAACCAACTGAGCCACCCAGGTGCCCAGAATATTTCCAGCTTTGATGATTCACTGGACCATCAGTAACTGAAATTATACAGAAAATGTTCTCTGATTACAAGGTACTAAAACTAGAAATAAATTGTAAAATATAACTACAAAAAAAAGTGTTTGGAAATTAAGGAATGACAATAAATGAGTCAAAAAAGAAATAACAGCTACTGCATAACAGCTAACATGTACATTGCTCTTACTGGGTACCAGGCTCCATTTAATCTGCACAAAAACCCACCCAAGGTACACATCATTATTATTTTCTCCCATTTCCACAAACAAAGGAATGAATGCCCCCAAGGAGTGATTTAACTGAACTCACACAGCTGGCAGTGCTACATTCAATCAGTAAGGCCCAGACTCCACATTTGTAATCAAAATGCTGGACTGTGTCTCATCATAAAGGAAATTAGAACTAGTTCAAGATGAATGATCATAAAAATAACACTACATATTACAACTTAAGAGATAAGATAAAACAGAACTTACAAGGATATTTATAAACTTACATGCTTATGTGTATATATGAAAAGATAAAAGGCTGGAGATTATTGAGCTATAGTTAGAAAATGAGACAACTATTTAGAAAAAGGCTAGCAAGATAATCTCAAAGGCATTGGAAGGAGGAAAATAATAAAAATAAATACAGAAATTGATGAAATAGCAAATAGAGAAAATAAAAACCCAAAGCTGATTTCCTAAAAACTCATAAAATTGAAAAAAATCTCTGGAAAGACTCCTAATAAAAGTAATAAAAGGCAAAAGAAACAATATTAGGAATAAAAAGGGAAACATACTCTAAATGATGCAGTCATTAAAAAAAATAATGAGATCTACAACTTTGTGCCTATACATTCGGAAATTTAGATGAGATGAGTAAATACTTAGAAAAAATATAACTTACCATAACTGACTCAGGAAAAAGTAGAAAATCTGAATGCCCTGAAACAATTAAGGAAATTCAATTGACTTTTTAAAATCCCACAAAGAAAACTTGAGCCCCTGATGGCTTCCTGACTAGTTCTACCAAACAAATTAAAATACAAATAAAATAGTCTTATGCAAGCTGTTACCAAGTATAAAAAAAGAGAGACCACTCCCCTATTTGTTATTATAAGGCAACATAATATTGAACCCAAACTGACAAGTAAAACACAAGAAAGGAAAATTATAAGTCAATCCTTCTCATGAGCAAAGATGGGGGGAGAAATTAAGCAAAATATTAACAAACCAAATCCAGTGACGTTATAAAAACAAGACTGTCATAAGCAAGTTTGGTTTATCCCAGGAATGCAATTTTGGGTTGACACTTACTTTCTTTCAGCACCTTAAAATGCTATTCTACTTCTTAATGGCATCTGTGAGTTCTGATGAAAAATCCATAGTCCCTTGAATTGTTTCCCACTATAAGCAACGCATTGTTTTTGTCTCGCTGCTTTTAAGATTTTTTTCACTGTCTTTAGTGTTCAGCAATTTGTGATGTAGCTAGACATAGATTTCTTTGGTTAATCTTGCTTGAGGTCTGCTGAGCTTCTTGGATCTGTAAATTTATGTCTCCAGAGAAATTTGGGAACTTTCAGCACTATTTCTTCAAATGTTTGTGGGTTGTTGTTTTGTTTTGTTTTGTTTTTCCTGTAACATATTCTTTCTCTGTAACATATTCTTTCTCCTCATATTGTGGGACTCTGTTAGACCTTTTGGTATTGTCCCATAAATCCCTGAGGCCTTCATTTTTCCCCCCAATCTTCTCTCTGTAGTTTACACTGGATAATGTCTATTGCTCTCTCTGCAAGTTCACTAACTCTTACCTTTGTCATGCTCATTTGGCTGTTGAATCCATCCAGTGAAAGTTTTATTTCACTTACTGTATTCTTAGTTCCAAAATTTCTGTTTTTTTCCATCCTATCTTCTGTTTCTTTGCTGAGTCTTTCTATCTTTCCATTCATTAAAAAAGTTCACTCTTACTTTTCTAAGCAATTTGTAACTGCTACTTTAAAGTCCTTGTCCAATAATCTCAACATCTATGTCACTTCAGGAGTAGTGCCTGTTGATTGTCTTTTTTCATACAAATAGAGATTTTTCTGGTTGTTAATATGCCAAATAATTTCATATTGTATCCTGACATTTTTGAATATTATGAGACTCCAAGTCTTGTTTAAATACCACAGAGAACATTGATATTTTTGTGTTGCTGGGATATAGACCTGCTTGGGTTCAGGGATAAAGTTCTGGCCAGTCTTCTGGGGAATGTAATGCCAGTGTCAAATCCGTTTTTAAAGTCTTTGCTGTGCATTCCTGTCTGTCAGTCCTGTGTGCCCCTCCATGGCCAGGCTGGGACTTGGGTGATGGCCTACCCAGGAGCTCATTCCCCATGTCTAGGGTGTCAGATCCAAGTATGCACAACTTGAGGATGAACCCAGGAGTTTTATGGGATTTTTTCCCAAGCTCCCCCATTTCTGTCATATTTCTGGTACTTCCGATTTCCTGGAGCTCCTCTTTGTGGTCCACTGGCCAGAAAACTGGGGCTTTTTTATTTTGCTTTGCTGCATATTTCCCACAACTACACCTGTTAACAGAGGCCACGTGGCAGAAAGTCAGAGAGACAAACTAAATAGAAGTTTACCTTATACTTTTGGGACCACAGCCCCTTTGATCAGAGAGGAAAGTCTCCCTGTTTCAGCTTTAAGTACTTTCAGGTTCCATTGCTGCCACTGTCTCTCTGCTCAATGCCACTATCATAGGATTGCCTCGGAGCTAAGGTGCAAGAGAATGAAGAAAACAAGGAGGATTTCTCAATATGTTAAGAAACCACTTTCCCACTCTTCAAGCCAGAACTAAAGCCTTCTCCTGGAGCCCTCACATCCATGTCTTGGTGCCTACTTTCTGGTTTCAGGGTGCCTTGAGTCTTGGCTGGGGGGTAAGAGAAGAAAAAAGGGGGAGAAATGAATTACTGATTTGGTGATTTTTTGAATTCTGGTCTTCTTCCCCAATCTTCCTACTATCATTTATTTTTTAGAGTCCTCAAATTATCAGTTCCAAGTATTCCATCCAGGTTTTATAGCTGTGTTCAGTGGGAGCAACAAGGTTCAATGTCTACTCCATCTTACCAGCAACTGGAACTCTGGCTCCTTCCAACTTGCTCTTTGTCATCCCCAATGGTCCAAGACAAATGGCAACATTCCAGTTTTTATGTTTTCATTCCAGTCAATAAGAAGGAGGAAGAGACAAAGAATGCATCTCTCACTATAAGGACATTTTTAGAATCTCACGTAATCTTGTCTTATTTTCAGAACTTCTCCACGAAGCCTCAACACACTGCTGATGGGTTTTATTCTAGATAATTATTTGCCTAGTTAAGAAATGGTAGCTGAATTAATAAGAAGGAAGAGAATTAAGATATGGGGGATAAGTAGCAGCCTGCCACAAAGGCCTCATTTTAGCTCTTTACAATGTCTTGTTCTAATCCTTCTCTCTTAAAAATACCTAAAGTGTGTACAGCACTGAACTCAGTCCTAATGTATTATAGAAGATGAAATTATTGTAGAGCAATCCAGGCTGCTCTGCATTTTCCACTAGTCTCCCTGCAGTATCATGGGAGGGACATCGGGGCAGCTGAGATTTGTGAGTCAGAGAAGAGGATGATGTTTGCCTCCCCATCCTTTCTGGCCTCTATAGGCTTCACTCTAGTTGAAGGTCTTTTTGAATGTCACCTGAGTGTGATCAGGAGAAGAAGTAGGCATAGGCTGAACTTTTCACAGCTCTTTTCCTTTTATTTGCTTGCAAGCTCTAGCCCTGGTTTCCTACCCTCCCGAAAGCCTCATCCTGGGCTAATTGGCCAGCCTCTTGGCAGTCTGAGGGCTCTCAGGAGGCTTGGGAAGAATATGGAGTTACTCTGATTCCTTTCAATAAGAATGAGTAAGATGTATTTATTATAAGATCAAAGAAAGGAATTGATAGGTAGAAACAGTCTAAAGAATAATTTAAAACCAAAGGGGAAAAAAATAAGAACCTACTGATTTAGGCAGACGTTCTCCCTAAAAGATCTGTATTTCAGCCCCTGACACTCACTTGTGCTGTGTGTGTGTGTGTGTGTGTGTGTGTGTGTGTGTGTGTAGTTTAACATGTTTTATTAATTAGAGATGTAACCTCTAAGTTTGGCCCTGGGCTACTTCTGGCCTCCTTCAAAAAGATCTCTGATAATATACTATTGCCAACATATACATGCCTAGTTGCCTGTGACAAATCAATCTTCACATTTTCTTCCACTTTCCATAATCTGGAGCTTAGTTTTGTAAGCTCTGCATTATTCATCATGTTTCATTTATACCAAGCTTCCCTCCCTGCCTTAGCTGGAATCTTTCTGAGAGCTGGGAGCTTGCATATCATTGCTTGAAGATAGGCTGGCTGCATCTCAGAGGTAAAGTTGCCCTGTAGTCATCTGAGCCTGGGAGATCCACGTCTTCTATGAAGTCAGTCCTGATCCAATGGCCCAACCTCGACTTTCTAGAATTCAATTTTGAAACTTTCTGTGGCACTAATTCCCAGCCTGAGGCTGATATAATTGTTAAGTCAGAAACTGTTACATTGAAACTTGGGGAACAGAATCCAGGTATTAGCAATTTTTCTCCAGATTTAGTGAGGTCTGATTGACAAATAACAACTATATATTTAAGGTATCTGAGATGTTTTGATATATGTATCCATTGTGGCATGGTTGCCACAAAAGTTAAATAACATATCCATCGCATCACATAGATACTTTTTGTTTTCCTTTTAGTGAGAACAGTTGAGAGCTACTCTCAATCAAGTATATGATAGTTTAACTATAGTCATTATGCTGTACATTAGGTATCCAGAACTTAATCCATCTTGTAACTGAAAGCTTGTACCATTTGCCAAATATTTCCTTTTTCCCCCATCCCTCAGCCCCTGGTAATAGCGTTCTATTCTCTGCTACTATGAGTTTGACTTACTTTTTAGATTCAACATGTAAGTGGGATAATTCAGCATTTATCTTTCTCTGTTTGGTTATTTCACTTAGCAAAATGTCCTCTTGGTTCATCCATTTTGTTGTACGTGGCAGAATTTCCTCTTTTTTGGACTAAATATTATTCTGTAGGTAGACAGATAGATACATATCACATTTTCTTTACCCATATGTCTGTTAACAAACACTTAGCTTGCTTCCATAGTATCTTAGCTACTGTGAATTTAATGCTGTAACCAAATGATCGTTTAGATATGTCTTTGAGATAGCGATTTTATTTCCTCTGGATATATACCCAGAAGTAGGATTGCTGGATCATATGGTTGTTCTATTTTTAATTTTTTGAGGACTTTTCATACTGTTTTCCCTAGTGGTTGTACCAATTTATATTTCTGTCAACAGTGCACAAGGGCTCCCTTTTCTCCACATCCTCACTAACACTTGTCTTTTGACATTCTCACAATAGCCGTCCTACCAAGTGTGAGGTGATACCTCATTGTGGTTCTGATTTACATTCTCCCTGGTGATTAGCGACGTTGAGCATGTTTCCATATGCCTGTCCTATGTCTTTTTTGGAAAAACATCTACTCAGCTCCTTCATCCATTTTTTAAATTGGGTTATTTGGAGTTTTTTTGCTACTGAGTTATCTGAGTTCCTTATATATTTTGGATATTATTTCCTTATCAGATATATGGTTTGTGAATATTTTCTCCCATTACATAAGCTGCCTTTTCATTTTGTTGGTTGTTTCCTTTACCATGAGGTTTTCTTCATTCTTTTTTCATTCTTTGGTCTTTTTGTTCCTCCAACTGGGTAATTCCAAATGATTTATCTCTTGGTTTTCAGATTCTTTTTTTGGTTCCATCAAGTCTGCTATTGATGCCCTCTATTGTACTTTTTATTTCATTCATTGTACCCTTCAGATCCAGAATTTCTGTTTGGCTCTTTTTTATTATTTCTATTTCTTTGTTGAACTTACCATTTGTTTAGATATAATTTTCCTGATTTCACTGAGTTGCCTATCTATGCTATAGCTCACTGAGTTTTCTTAGAATAATTAATTTGAATTCTTTGTCCAGCAATTTATAGATCTCCATTTCTTGGGGTCAGTTACTAGAAAATTGTGTGTCCCTTTGGCAGTCTCATATTTCCTTGATTTTTCATGTTTCTGTAGCCTTGTGTCGATGTCTATGCATTTGATGTAGTAGTCTTGTCTTCCAGATTTTATGACTTGGTTTCAGTGGCGAAAGACTTTTACCTATGGGTGTGGGCAAGGGCACTGGCCGGGTGGAGTGTGGCAGTTCCTGCTTCAGCGAGGGCACAGTGCTGTAGTCTAGGTCTTCAGCTGAGGCTAATGTTTGCAAAGATTGCAGGGCTCCTCAGCAGCCAACACTGTAGGTGACCATAGAAACAGTGAGAGCTATTGGGGTCTTTAGTGGCAAAGGGTTCTGGGCTCTTTCTGATCCCCTTTTCTCCCATAGGGGAAGCTGTGGCCAAGTGACTCCCTCTGATCTAGTTCTGGCTTTTGAGTGTGTTCCCAGTGGGGGCAGTACCAGTGTCTGATGTTCAGGCTCCCAGAGGGTTGCCGTGGGGCCAGTGATCTAGAGCACAGACACGTGCAGAGTTATAGTTGGTCCAAGTCCCACTGCAGATGGCTCCAGTGCCCTTGGGTAGGCACTTCCAGAGTAGCTACAAGTCTGTATCCTGAGCACAGGTGTGTGCAGAGTAACCATGGCTCTGGGGTCCAGGGTGTAGATGTGCCCATTGAGGTGGTAGCCCAGTGTCCTAGGCACAGGTACTCACAGAATGGCTGTGGAGCCAGGGTCCTAAGTGGGGGTCTGAGCAGAGGGACGATGGCTCCAGGGTTCAGGGTGTAGGCACACCTGCTGCAGTGGTGACTCTGGTTTCCCAAGTGTGGGCACGCACAGAGGAGCCACAGAGCTGGGGTCCAGAACTAACTCGAGGCACAGGCCAGCCCACAGTGACAGTGGGTCTGGTAAATAAGGATAGTTACATACAGAGAAGCCATGGCCCTTGGGTCCAGTGCGAATGCAGGGCTGGGTAGAGGAGTGTCACAACAGCAGCCCATTTTTGGGGCAAGGGCACAGTAGCATCTCCCTATCCAAGGGGTCCGTAGCAGTGATAACTGTTGGCTACCTAGTAAGGTGTAGGTGTCCTCTTTGGAGCAGGCCACTGGGGTCCATGCCAACAAACACTACGGGGTCCTCTGCTATGACAGCTGCAGGGAGTCTGTGGTTGTCTCAGAGACCGTTGAGGTCCTCAATGATAAAGACAGCCAGGATCCATCATCAACAGGCTGCTAGGTAATGCAGTAGCACCCTGTGATACAGATGGACTTATCCTAATCTTCTGTGTTCCTAGCCATCTCCAGACATTTCAGCTATGCACACCTCCCCAGCAGTCCTTCTCTATAGTTATGCTCCATTTTTTGTTATTGTTGGTGTTCCACTGTGTTGCTGCATGTTCTTGGTTGGACTCGTGCCCTCCAAGGGCTACTTTTGCTCGTGAGTAGCTGTCTAACTGTTTTATATTGGAGACAAAGGGTGGTGTCACCTATTCCACCATCTTGCTGATGACTTTCTTCCAGGTATTGGTGATTTTTAAAGCTCCCAGGCAATAGTGGTCTGGTGGTAATGTTTAACAACCAGCTCTCCAAAAGAAAAAAACCTGTATGCATATATACCTATATAAGCATATCACAAATGTTAGTAACATAAAGGATAGGTAGTACACAATTTCGATATAAAAATAAAACATAATCCCCTTTGTTGTAAATCCCATTTAGCCTATTAAATCTCACAGAATGCTTTCCTTGATTTTCAGTGAACACTTACACTTCTGGTTGACACATGGTTGCAGTTGACAAAGAATGTAGGTCAGACATGAATGTTGATTGATATGTTTACTTATGTTAACAAGGAAAATGAAAACGAACTGTGTAAAAAATATGTCAGAATTTTACTTGTCAATAACATGAGTAACTTCTTCGTTTAATCAACTGACTTTGAATGCTGGAGGAATATTTCTTCAGCTTCTTGTGTTATTGACAGCGTGATGGTTACAAATAGGACATGCTTTTAATTTGAGATTTTTCTTGCTTCTTGAAATGGGCCTATAATGTTATAAACTTACCTGTTAGGACTGCTTTTTCTGCATCCCGAAAGTTTTGGACAATTGTGTTGTTATTTTCATTTGTTTCCATGTATTTTTTTTATTTCTTTTTTGACACCCTGGCTGACCCATTCATTGCTTAGTAGCATGTGATTTAACCTCCATGTATTTGTGGTCTTTCCAAATTTTTTCTTGTGGTTGATTTCTAGTTTCATAGCTTTGTGGTCAGAAAAGATGCAAGGTATGATTTCAATCTTTGTTATTTGTTGAGGCCTGCTTTGTGGCCTACTATGTAATCTCCTCTGGAGAATGCTCCATGTGCACTTGAAAAGAATGTGTATTCTGCTGTTTTAGGATGGAATGTTTGGAATATATATGTTAACTCCATCTGGTCCAATGTGTCTTTCAAAGCCATTGTTTCCTTGTTGATGATCTGTCTATTGATGTAAGTAGGATGTTAAAGTTCCCTACTATTATTGTGTTATTATCAATTAGTTCCTCTATGTTTTATGTATTTGGGTACTCCCATGTTTGGTGCATAACTATTTATAATTGTTATATCTTCTTGCTGGATTGTCCCCTTTATGATTATATAATGCCTTTCTTTGTCTTTTTTTACAGTATTTGTTTTAAAGTCTTGTCCCATATAAATATTGCTACTCTGGCTTTCTTTGTGTGATAAATGTTTCTCCCCCCCCCCTTCAATCTACAGGTGTCTTTAGGTTTAAGATGAGTCTCTTGTAGGCAGTGTATGGATGCGTCTTGTTTTTTTATCCATTCTGACACCCTGTGTCTTTTGATTGGAGCATTTAGTTCATTTATATTCAAAGTAATTATTGATAGATATGTATTCATTGTCATTTTATTGTTTTAGGACATACTTTTAAGTTTAATCTGCATTATTGACATTTATTCTATCATTTTCTTAAGTCTAGATAATCAACAAGACAAGAGATCAAGTCCTAATTACAGTATTTGTCAGTTTCAATGATGTAAATATTCCTATCATGGTCAATTTTTAGCTAGCAATGTGCCATCATGGAGCACAGGAATTGGGAAGAGATGAACAGGTGCCTACCATTATCTAGTATTTCCACCGTGCAAATAGAACACATGCAAATAACCTCAAGAGTACAGAGAAGAGTAAAATAATTAGAAAATGATAAGTGTTGTTTTTAATATAATTTAGCTAACTATACCTTTATATAATTAATTTTTAATAATGGGTTTATTCAACCACTGCTTCACAAACTTTCTGAAAATTTCAGAAGTGGTTTTTATGAGCTAGTATTCGCCATCTCCAAAACATACTTCTCCCAGATGGATTCAGTGAGCAACCAGGATTGGAAACCCTACCTTAGAGGAAAGCAGACATGATTCTGTCGCTCTGAAGTCTGAAACCATAGAGTGATCCCAGGGTTTCCTCAGCTGCTGGGTTGGTTCACATTAGAGGGTATGTATCAAAAAGAATTGCTTTTATTTTTGGACATCAGTTCCAGCGGTGAAGGTGTCCAGAGCTGACTACTCCCCTGCATGCGAGAGAAGGACAGGCTTTACCAGGAGCCAGAGAAACCACGCTGCCAGCAGAGCAAGCCCTGACTCCATCCCAAAAGGGCCCTCTCCATATCAACTTAAAAATAACTCCTGATCTCGTCCCTTCTCCAGAGGAAGGGGTCACTCCTCCACAGGCATCTATTTTTCTGAATACCAGGCATCATAAAGGACATGGGGCACAGGTCCACGAAGCTGTGTTCCAGGCCACAGTCATTTCTCACCATTAGATTGGACAACTCAACCTCACAGTGTCCCTGTTTCTTTGTCCATCTACAGAGTGAAACAACACCTGCTCTGTCTGCTTCTCTGTATTGCTGAAAGACTCAAAATAAGGCCAATTTGCAAGTGATCTATAAATAGTACAAAACTCAACATCTCTCTCTACAATGTGCCATAATTGGGTTCTTCTCATCATTATTGAGGAACAGTATCCCCTCGTAGTTAATTGGGGGCTTTTAATTTTTTTTTCATTTTGTATTTTACCGTGATTTTTTCACTAAGTCTCCCATTGAAGGTCATTTGGGTTGCTTCTCTGGTCTTTTGTTTGAACAAAAAACACTGAAGTGTCTTCAGGTGTATCTGGTAAATGGGGATGATGCGACCCATCATTCAGGATTTTTATGAGGATGAAATCATAGGCAATATACATGACTTAATAAATGTTAACAGTGATGATGCTGAGCCCTGCCTTTCTGAGCCTCCCTTAGGCCGGTCTAGGGTGAGTTTCTAGGATTAGCCTTTGTTTCTGCAGCAGCCTCACAATCCAGAAACAAACCAGACCAATACCAGAAACCAAACCAGCTTTTGACTTGTCGCCCCTGGAAGTCAGAATGGCCACAGGCTTCTCTCCCCACTGGGACTGCATGGGGAATTACCTGCCACAAAGAAACAATTTCTGGCAAGTTCTTCCTCCCGCTGCTTTGTAGTCAGTTTCCTCGTAATTTTCTATTTGCAAATGCAAAACGGTTGGTCAAGTTCGTTGCTGAGCTTCTGTTACTGAGACAGCAGCTTATTTCATCACGTTTGTCATTTGTCCTGTGGCTCTACCTGTACCCAAAATGTCAGGTTTCCTCTGCTCTTCCAGGCCTCTGAGGGTTTCACTAAGTCATCTGTAGGGCTTCCAACCCCCCTTGGTTTTGTGTTTGTGGTTTTCTTTATTGTTTTTGTTTGTTACTATTCTTGTTTCCTGCCTTTCTCCACTGGCACCATAACAGTGAGTCCCAAGCATTTAAAACTGCATTTCCTTGAACCCAAGATTTCGGCCACATTAGTATGGCTCTCATTCACTCCCGGCAAGATCCACAGCAAAACTGGCCCTGGAAGGTTGATGGACTCTACAGGCATCCCTCCAGGGAGACAGCCTCAGCCACTCTGGTGCCCTTCTCACTTTCAACAGCTTCCCTTTGTCCAGTCGAAGGCACCTTTCTATGATTTCAACCTGTGCATTCCAGTTTTTCCCACAGTAACAACACTGCCTTTTATAAGACAGCATTTCCCAACACTTTCTGATATAAAGAACTAGCTGGGAGGAGGAGTTAAGATGGCGGAGGAGTAGGAGACCCCTTTTTCAGCCGATCCCCTGAGTCGAGCTGGATAGGTACCAGACCAGCCTGAACATCCACGGAATCAGCCTGAGACGCAGGAAGATACATCTGGATCTCTACAAATGAACAACTCCGGTGCTGAGTATTGAGGTACGAAGCAGGGAGCCATGAAACCGCACACAGATATCGGAAGATAAACGGAAGAGGGAGGGAGCTGCCGTGTCTGGGTGCCGGTAAGCAGTAGCCACCTGCACGGGGGAGCAGGCGGACCATGGACCCGCACCCTTGAGACAGCAGCCTGAGACCGTGAGCCGGGAGCGCGTGCCACCAAGCATCTCACGGAACTCCGGAACTCTGGTGTGCTCACTGGATCCAGACTGAGACCGGGAGCTCCAGGAGCGTGCGCGGGGCCGCTGGTGGCTGGCGGGCCACCTGCACCGGGGAGTGGGCGGACTCACAGACAGCACCCGCGAGACAGCAGACTGAGACCGGGAGCTCCGGGAGCGCGCGCGGGGCGGCTGGCGGTGTTAGAAATACAAAGGACAGAGACGCACCGGCCCTGGAAGTGAGGGCTGGGACGCCGCGTGTGGGGCGCACATCCCAGGGTGCTGCAGGGTTGAGCAGCACCAACAGAAACAGAGTTAAAGTGGCCAGAACATGAGTGGAGAACGGTCCGCGATCCCTCTGTTCTGAGACAGAGGCTGAGAATACGGCCACTGCTGCTCTGACTCTCAGAAGAGGCACAGCAAACCGCCAGGGAAAGCCGCCAGAGAACAAAAGCCCGGAAATACCGGCTCACAGGGTGCCCATCCCCATCCCCCCTCGCAAGGGACACGGAGACTCTACCCAAACAGGGTTTTCTGAGTATCGGCGCGGCGGGCCCCTCCCCCAGAAGGCAGGCTGAAAAATCAAGAAGCCCACAACCCGGGGCACCTGGGTGGCACACTCATTAAGTGCCTGTCTTCAGGTTAGAGCATGATCACAGCGTTCCGGAAAGGAGTCCCTCATCAGGCTTCTCCGCTGGGAGCCTGCTTCTTCCTCTCCCACTCCTCTGCTTGGGTTCCCTTTCTTGCTGACTGTCTCTCTCTCTCTCAAATAAATAAATAAACTCTTTAAGGAAGAAGCCCACATCCCTAAGATCTCTATAAAACAAGGGCGCACGGCCTGGGTCCCAGTCAACACTTGGGCTCTGGACAACCCTGCAATCTCTCTTCATCAGAATGACGAGAAGGAGAAGTCCCCCCCAGCAAAGAAAAGATAATGAGTCTGTGGCCTCTGCCACAGAATTGGCCTCGGCCACAGAATTAATACATATGGATGTATCCCAATTATCAGAAATGGAATTCAGAGCAACAATGGTCAAGATGATGAGTAAACTTGAAAAAAGCATCAGAGAAAGCGTTGCTGAGAATATAGAATCCCTAAGGGCAGAAATGAGAGCGAATCTGACAGAAATTAAAAATTCTATGAGCCAAATACAGTCAAAACTAGAGGCTCTGACGGCCAGGGTCACCGAGGCAGAGGAACGCGTTAGCGAATTGGAGGATGGGTTAGTAGAAGAAAAAACGAAAATAGAAGCTGGTCTTAAAAAAATCCATGCCCACGAATGTCGATTACGGGAGATTACTGACTCTATGAAACAATCCAATGTCAGAATCATCGGCATCCCTGAAGGGGTGGAGAAAAACAGAGGTCTAGAAGAGATATTTGAACAAATTGTAGCTGAAAACTTCCCTAATCTAGCAAGGGAAACAAGCATTCGTGTCCAAGAGGCAGAGAGGACCCCATCCAAGCTCAACCAGGACAAACCTACGCCACGGCATGTCATAGTGCAATTCGCAAATATTAGATCCAAGGATACAGTATTGAAAGCGGCCAGGGCAAAGAAATTTCTCACGTACCAAGGCAAAGGTATCAGGATTACGTCAGACCTGTCTACAGAGACCTGGAATGAGAGAAAGGCTTGGGGGGGCATTTTTAAAGCTCTTTCAGAGAAAAACATGCAGCCAAGGATCCTTTATCCAGCAAAGCTGTCATTCAGAATTGATGGAGAAATAAAGACGTTCCAAAATCGCCAATCATTAACCAATTTCGTAACCACGAAACCAGCCCTACAGGAGATATTAAGGGGGGCTCTATAAAGGTAAAAAGGCCCCAAGAGTGATACAGAGCAGAAAGTCACAACTGATACAAACAAAGACTTTACTGGCACATGGCATTNTTCAGAGAAAAACATGCAGCCAAGGATCCTTTATCCAGCAAAGCTGTCATTCAGAATTGATGGAGAAATAAAGACGTTCCAAAATCGCCAATCATTAACCAATTTCGTAACCACGAAACCAGCCCTACAGGAGATATTAAGGGGGGCTCTATAAAGGTAAAAAGGCCCCAAGAGTGATACAGAGCAGCAAGTCACAACCGATACAAAGACTTTAAAGAGAAATGGCATCATTAAAATCATATCTCTCAATAATCTCTATCAATCTAAATGGCTTGAATGCTCCCATAAAACACCACAGGGTTAAAGATTGGATAAAAAGAATAACCCATCCATCTGCTGCCTACAAGAGACTCATTTGGAACCCAAAGATACATTCAGACTGTCAGTAAAGGGATGGGGTACCATCTTTCACGCAAATGGAACTCAAAAGAAAGCTGGGGTAGCAATTCTCATATCAGACAGATTGGATTTTAAACTAAAGACTATAGTTAGAGATACAGAAGGGCACTATATTATTCTTAAAGGAAGTATTCAACAAGTGGATATGACAATTATTAATATATATGCCCCCAACAGGGGAGCAGCAAGATACACAAGCCAACTCTTAACCAAAATAAAGAGACATATAGATAAGAACACAGTAATAGTAGGGGACCTCAACACCCCACTATCAGAAATAGACAGAACACCCTGGCAAAAACTAAGCAAAGAATCAAAGGCTTTGAATGCCATACTCGACGAGTTGGACCTCATAGATATATATAGAACACTACACCCCAGAACCAAAGAATACTCATTCTATTCTTATGCCCATGGAACATTCTCAAGAATAGACCATGTTCTGGAACACAAAACAGGTCTCAGCCAATACCAAAAGATTGAAATTATCCCCTGCATATTCTCAGACCACAACGCTCTGAAATTGGAACTCAACCACAAGGAAAAACCTGGAAGAAACTCAAACACTTGGAGGCTAAGAACCATCCTGCTCAAGAATGACTCGATAAACCAGGAAATCAAAAAACAAATTAAACAATTTATGGAGACCAACGAGAATGAATACACAACGGTCCAAAACCTATGGGATACTGCAAAGGCAGTCCTAAGGGGGAAATACATAGCCATCCAAGCCTCACTCAAAAGAATAGAAAAATCTAAAATGCAGTTTTTATATTCTTACCTCAAGAAGCTGGGACAGGCCTAATCCACTCACGAGGAAGCAGTTGACCAAAATTAGAGCACAAATCTTAGAGCAGAAATCAATGAATTAGAGACCAGAACCACAGTAGAGCAGATCAACAGGACTAGAAGCTGGTTCTTTGAGAGAATCCATAAAATTGATAGACCACTGGCAAAACTTGTCCAAAAACANTAGAAACCAGACGTACAGTAGAGCAAATCAACAGGACTAGAAGCTGGTTCTTTGAGAGAATCCATAAAATTGACAGACCACTTTCAAGACTTATCCAAAAGGAAAGAGAAAGGACCCAAATTATCAAAATTATGAATGAAAAAGGAGAGGTCACGACCAACACCAATGAAATTGGAAGGATTGTTAGAAACTATTATGAACAGCTATATGCCAAAAAACTAAGCAATCTGGAAGAGATGGAGGCCTTCCTGGAAACCTATAAACTACCAAGACTGAAACAGGAAGAAATAGATTTCTTAAATAGGCCAATTAACTATGAAGAAATTGAGTCAGTGATAAACAACCTTCCAAATAATAAAACTCCAGGCCCAGACGGTTTTCCTGGGGAATTCTACCAAACATTCAAAGAAGAAATAATACCTATTCTCCTAAAGCTATTTCAAAAAATAGAAACAGAAGGAAAGCTACCAAACTCATTCTATGAGGCTAATATTACCTTGATCCCCAAACCAGGCAAAGACCCCCTCAAAAAGGAGAATTACAGACCGATTTCTCTAATGAATATGGATGCCAAAATCCTCAACAAGATCCTTGCTAATAGAATCCAACAGTACATTAAAAGGATTATCCATCATGACCAAGTGGGATTCATACCTGGGATGCAAGCATGGTTCAACACTCGCAAATCAATCAATGTGATACATCATATCAACAAGAAAAGACTCAAGAACCATATGATCCTCTCAATTGATGCAGAAAAAGCATTTGACAAAATACAGCATCCTTTCCTGATTAAAACCCTTCAGAGTGTAGGAATAGAGGGTACATTTCTCAATCTCATAAAAGCCATCTATGAAAAGCCTACTGCAAGCATTATTCTCAATGGGGAAAAGCTGGAAGCCTTTCCCTTAAGATCAGGAACACGACAAGGATGCCCACTCTCGCCACTATTATTCAACATAGTACTAGAAGTCCTTGCAACAGCAATCAGAAGACAAAAAGGGATCAAAGGTATCCAAATCGGCAAAGAAGAAGTCAAACTGTCTCTCTTTGCAGATGACATGATACTCTATATGGAAAACCCAAAGGAATCCACTCCCAAACTATTAGAAGTTATAGAACAATTCAGTAAGGTGGCAGGATACAAAATCAATGCCCAGAAATCAGTTGCATTTCTATACACGAATAACGAGACTGAAGAAAGAGAAATTAGGGAATCCATCCCATTTACAATAACACCAAAAACCATGCGTTACCTTGGAATTAACTTAACCAGAGACGTAAAGGACCTATATGCTAGAAACTATAGATCACTTTTGAAAGATATTGAGGAAGACATAAAAAGATGGAAAAATATTCCATGCTCATGGATTGGAAGAATTAACATAGTTAAAATGTCCATACTACCCAGAGCAATCTACACTTTCAATGCTATCCCGATCAAAATACCGAGGACATTTTTCAAAGAACTGGAACAAATAGTCCTTAAATTTGTATGGAACCAGAAAAGGCCCCGAATCTCCAAGGAACTGTTGAAAAGGAAAAACAAAGCTGGGGGCATCACAATGCCGGATTTCGAGCTGTACTACAAAGCTGTGATCACAAAGACAGCATGGTACTGGCACAAAAACAGACACATCGACCAATGGAACAGAATAGAGAACCCAGAAATGGACCCTCGGCTCTTTGGGCAACTAATCTTTGATAAAGCAGGAAAAAACATCCGGTGGAAAAAAGACAGTCTCTTCAATAAATGGTGCTGGGAAAATTGGACAGCTACATGCAAAAGAATGAAACTTGACCACTCTCTCACACCATACACAAAAATAAACTCCAAATGGATGAAAGACCTCAATGTGAGACAGGAATCCATCAAAATTCTAGAGGAGAACATAGGCAACAACTTCTATGACATCGGCCAGAGCAACCTTTTTCACGACACATCTCCAAAGGCAAGAGAAATAAAAGATAAAATGAACTTATGGGACTTTATCAGGATAAAGAGCTTCTGCACAGCCAAGGAAACAGTCAAAAAAACTAAGAGACAGCCCACGGAATGGGAGAATATATTTGCAAAGGACACCACAGATAAAGGACTGGTATCCAAGATCTACAAAGAACTTCTCAAACTCAATACACGAGAAACAAATAAACAAATCATAAAATGGGCAGAAGATATGAACAGACACTTTTCCAATGAAGACATACAAATGGCTAACAGACACATGAAAAAATGTTCAAAATCATTAGCCATCAGGGAAATTCAAATCAAAACCACACTGAGATACCACCTTACGCCAGTTAGAATGGCAAAGATAGACAAGGCAAGAAACAACAATTGTTGGAGAGGATGTGGAGAAAGGGGATCCCTCCTACATTGTTGGTGGGAATGCAAGTTGGTACAGCCACTCTGGAAAACAGTGTGGAGGTCCCTTAAAAAGTTAAAAATTGAACTACCCTATGACCCAGCCATTGCACTACTGGGTGTTTACCCCAAAGATACAGACGTAGTAAAGAGAAGGGCCATATGCACCCCAATGTTCATAGCTGCATTGTCCACAATAGCCAAATCATGGAAGGAGCCGAGATGCCCTTCAACAGATGACTGGATTAAGAAGCTGTGGTCCATATATACAATGGAATATTACTCAGCTATCAGAAAGAACGAATTCTCAACATTTGCTGCAACATGGACGGCACTGGAGGAGATAATGCTAAGTGAAATAAGTCAAGCAGAGAAAGACAACTATCATATGATTTCTCTCATCTATGGAACATAAGAACTAGGATGATCGGTAGGGGAAGAAAGGGATAAAGAAAGGGGGGGTAATCAGAAGGGGGAATGAAACATGAGAGACTATGGACTATGAGAAACAAACTGGGGGCCTCAGAGGGGAGGGTTTGGGGGAATGGGATAGACCGGTAACGGGTAGTAAGGAGGGCACTTATTGCATGGTGCACTGGGTGTTATACGCAACTAATGAATCATACAGCTTTACATCGGAAGCCGGGGATGTACTGTATGGTGACTAACATAATATAATAAAAAATCATTAAAAAAAAAAACTAGCTGGGGTTAATAAGCCAAATAAACAAACAAACAAATTCCAGATTCTCTAGTCCTACTCTATACCCAGTGAATCAAAGATCAGGGAACAGCCTGGATTCCATATTTTTAAACAGCCCTTTAGGTGATTCTGAGGATGAAAACCACTTTTCTACAAGATTAAAATTCCTGTATTTGAAGGTTATTAATTTCTACCTCCAAACTTCTCTTTTTTCCAAAATGAAATATTCCTTATTCCTATAAGCAACTCTTCTAAGAAATGGTCTCCAGACCTCCTTCCAACTTCTCTGTCCTCTAATGTAAACAACAGACCCTATCAATTTCCCTATTGAAATAGGACACTCATATGTGAAAACAGTCTTCATGTATTGATGTATTTATTCTCTTAACAAATGCCTACTGAGCACATGTTGATGACAGGCACTGTGTTAGGAGCTAAAGATAAACAGAGAACAAGATAATCATAGTTCTTTCATTGTCCTCCTAAAGCTTAGAGAGAGAAAGGAAAGGAAGGAAGGAAACAGGGAAATAAGGAAAAGAAAAGAGGAAAGAAAGGAAGGAAAGAGAGAAGGGAAAGAGACAAATAATCAGAAACTGTATGAAATACCATGGAAGAAGCAAGTGTAGAGAGGAAGTAATTTCCCTCTACTCTCTGAGTTCCTAGCTGAGACCCCTATGATAAAAGACAGATCGAAAAGAGAAAAACAAACAGAAGCTTATTAACATGAATACTGTACATGCACATGGGAGATACCAGGAAAACTGAGTAACTCCCCAAGACATTTAGAATTCGGGATTACATGCCATCTTAATAGGGAAAGGGAAGCAAGAGGTAGGCCTCTTAGGGGAGAGTAAGTGGTTTTTAGGGAAGATGAATGGGCCCTCAGAAGAACAGATAGGAAGTGTGATGATTTGTGACAGTTTGTCTGGGTGTGGTGTCAACTTCTAGTCTCCTCTCCTGTGATAAGAGTCCATCTTTCCTGGTTAATGAAACTCCAAGGAAGGAGATTTATGGAACAAATGAGTTTTTATGGGTATAGTTATACCTATAGGCTATAGGTATAGTTAGCTAAATTATATTAAAGCAAATGAGTTCCTTTTGGAGAATCTGTCTTTAGGCATATAGGGGAGTTCAGAGAAAGCCTCTCCTTGCATCTGCTTGTTCTCAATTCCTGCAGCTCAGAACAATCAATACCCCAAAGGCACATATTTTGGGGTGGCGTTTTTTGCTGCCTTCACAAGCAAGGGGCTGGAATAGGAGAAGGCATCCCTGAAAATGTGTTATTTAAGCTCATACCTATAAAATGAGAAGGAGCTAATGTAAAGAATGCTGGGACCAGAAGGGGAGGGGAAAGTGGTGTTTAATGGACAAAGACCCTTATGTGAGCAAGAACCTGGTATGTTTGAAGAACCCGAAGATAAGCCATGTGCCAGGAGCATGATGTGTGTGAGGGAGATTTAAAGTGATGTTGGACAGATGAACAGAGGCTAGGCCACCACACAAGATTTATTAGTACAAAGGAATTTGGATTTTATTCTAGATGAAGTGTGAAGCCACAAAAAATTTCAAACTGGGAATGACAGGATTTGGTTTTTCTTTTAAGAAGGTCATTTTTCAGAACTTCTGATATGAATAAAGTATCCAAATCAGTATCTTTTCCCTTCTGGAAAATATACAGAAGCAATAAAGAAAATGAAAAAGAAAACCCACAAATTCAATTTCAGCAATACTAGGAGACAAATATAATTTATAGCCTTCAAAATATGCTAAAAGATGCCCTAAGGCAGCCAAAATAGGGTAGAGTGTAAAAGCAAGAAACACAGAGAATTGCAAGAAGTTTCAGTGGTATGATTACCTACAAAAGTGCCATAAAATACTCTTGCTGAAAGTGATGAAGCTCACCCAAAGTGCAAATATCTCTTATTTACAACGCAAGTATGGGAACTGAAATGAGCGGGGCTGGTGACAGGTGACCTCCTGGGTCTGGCTGGCATCAGAGAAGCAGTGGGAACTAACTACACAAAGAATCAGCAGATAAGCCATATTTGCAGAAGGCAGTCTCCAATGAGCCATATTTGCAGAAGGCCGTCTCTGCAGTAGCAGATAGTAGCAAGCCTTTGAATTATGAAGCCTTAAAAGTTAGTTGCTGCCCTACCCCAAGGAAAATTCCTGCAAATAGCTTCCACAAAAATATAGCTCACTCAAAGGTGAGTAATCATAAGGAGACTGACACAATTTTGGTACAAAGATACCATAAGGAAAAAAAGGTGGAGAAGAACAATAAAAATTACCAACAGATAAAATTGTGATCAGAAAAATGTTACAATGAAATGGATGGAAATGGTCCACAGATATTTTGCTAAGAATTAAAATTAATCTAATGAAGTAATTGCTTCTGCAAAGGAAAATCCACGAAGCACAAATATAAGAAATCAAGGAGATACTAGGCTTCAAGAGGAGATAAAACTGAGCTAGTATAACTCAGAAAAAATATCAAAGGAAAAAAAAAACCCAAATTTGGAAGGAGCACAGGGAGCACAGATATTACAGAAAAAGGTAATAAGGGACACACAGGATAGAAATAAAAGCGAAGACTAAAATGAAATGTCAGTAAATGAATAACAAAAAAGGGTTAGAGAAAAGAGATGGAGAGCGGATGAATTAAACTGGATATGCCTTTATTTTTTTAAAAAAAGATTTTATTTATTTATTTGAGAGAGAGTGAGAGAGAGAGAGCACAAGCCGGGGTGGGGGGGTGCGCTGGGGAGAAGCAGACACCCTGCTGAGCAGGGATCCCGATGTGGGGCTCAATCCCAGGACCCTGAGATCATGACGTGAGCTGAAGGCAGAGGCTTAACTGATCCACCCAGGTGCCCCTAGATATGCCTTTAGTTGAAAGACAGAAGAAAAGTCAAGACAATGAAAGAGAAGAATATGTAAAGGTAAAATTCAGAAGCTCTTTCCTCGATCTTAAATTTGCATATTGAAACGGTGCATTGCATGTCAGGTAAACTGTTATTCTTGACAATGTAAAAATTATACAATAAAAAAAGGGAGAGAGAGAGTAGAAGCTTGTTAGGGATGGTAGAGTAAGCTCACAGATCTCATCTGTAAAAATGGGAGCCAAAGATATCATTTAAAATTTAACAAGTAATTAGGGGCACCAGGATGGCTTAGTGGGTTAGGCACCCACCTCTTGGTTTCTGCTCAGGTTTCTGCTCTCTCCCAGGGTTGAGAGATGGAGCATCGGGGTCCACGCTCAGCGAGTCTGCTTGGGATTCTCTTCCTCTACTCTTCCCTCCTTCCCCCCTCCCCCTGCTTGCATGCTCTCTCTCTTAAAAAAAAAAAATTAAAACTTAACAAGTAATCAAAGTCAAAGTCAATGTAACAGTTCCACAGAAATGCTAAGAGAACATTGACAAAAATCAGTTGATAGAGGAAGAAAAGGGGAAGTGAAAGTGAAAAGAAATACTAACTTTATAACTTCTTAGTAAGGAATTAATTGCTATTTTCTTTTTTTTTTCTTTTAAGATTTTATTTATTTATGCGACAGAGATAGAGACAGCCAGCGAGAGAGGGAACACAAGCAGGGGGAGTGGGAGAGGAAGAAGCAGGCTCATAGCAGAGGAGCCTGATGTGGGGCTCGATCCCACAATGCCAGGATCACACCCTGAGCCGAAGGCAGACGCTTAACTGCTGTGCCACCCGGGCGCTCCATTAATTGCTTTTTTGTAAAGAAACAGAAGACTAAGGACATAAACACAATTACATTACAAATTATTGTTTGTTAACAAACAAAAATAGATACCTTTCTAAATAGCAGAAGGACTGCCCAGAGACCCAATGCAAAGAAAAAAGACCATATGGTTAAAAAACCAAAACAAAACAGTGGGGAGCCTGAGTGGCTCAGTCAGTTGAGTGTCTGACTCTTGATTTCAGCTCAGGTCATGATCTCAGGGTCATGAGATTGAGCCCTATGTGGGGCTCTGCACTCCTCCCCCCCATTCTCTCTCTTTCTTTCTCAAATAGATAAATAAAATATTAAAAAAAAAAAGAATTTCGGGGCGCCTGGGTGGCACAGCGGTTGAGCGTCTGCCTTCGGCTCAGGGCGTGATCCCGGCATTGTGGGATCGAGCCCCACATCAGGCTCCTCTGCTGTGAGCCTGCTTCTTCCTCTCCCACTCCCCCTGCTTGTGTTCCCTCTCTCACTGGCTGTCTCTATCTCTGTCGAATAAATAAATAAAATCTTTAAAAAAAAAAAAAGAATTTCTCTAAATTTGGAAAACAATAAAAATTAAAATGATAGAACTGAAACCAAATATATCTGTCACATCAATTAATATAAATGGGTTAACTTACCTATTAAAATAAAAATATTTTCAGGGGGTGCCTGTCTAGTTCAGTCAGTAGAACATATGACTTTTGCTCTCAGGGTCATGAGTTCAAGCCCCACGTTGGGCATGGAGACTACTTAAAAAAAAATTGTAAAAAAAAAAGTAAAATAAAAAAATTATCAGATTGGATTTCAAAGCAAAAACTACCTCTATGCCACGTATAAAATATACACCTGAAAAAAAATAAATGTATACAACAAGGTTGGAAACAGAAATCTGTCCTAAGGCGTTACTAGACTAAAGCAAGCAAACAAACAAAAAAGCAGAGGTCACAGTCTTAAATATAAGCTAAGCTAGAATTTAGGCCAAAAAACATTTAGTGGAACAAACAACAAATAAGATACAGAATACCTAAATAATTAATAAGGCCTGTCTAAATTGATACACATCAAACTGTGTATCTTAAAAATTAAAAGTGTTCCTTCTCTTCAAGTACCTATGGAACTTTCATAAAAGCTGACCATATATTAAATCTGCAGAGAAAACCGCAGTAAATTTCAAGTAGTAGAAATAACACAGACAACATATTCTAGCGAAAGGCAATAAAATTAGAAATTAATAACCATCAGAAAACAAAGTTCCTTCCATCTGCAAATTTTAAACACTCTTGAACAACTTTAGGATCCAAAAGGAAATACAAACAGAAATTTTTAACTTCCTAGAAAGTCAAAGAAAGAATAACAAGATCTATCAGAACCTACAGAAGATAGCTAGCCACACTCAGAAGAAATTGTGGAACCTTAAAAATATTTATAAAAATAAACATGAAAGAAGACCAAACATATGAATTAAGCGTCTGACTCAAAAAGTCAGGACATAAACAAGAAAAGAAAAGAGGACAGGAGAAATTAATACAGATAAAAGCAGAAATTGATATGTGAGGGAAACAAACCACAGAGCAATAAGTAAGTCAAAAACTAGAATCTTCAAGAAGTAAGACATCGATAACCCATATGGGGGGACACGGAGATGTGCCACCCCAATTCTCTCTTCTTGAAAGATCTGTCAGAAACTCTGGGGATTACCTCAGCTGAGGGGAGCCACGTCACTCAAGCGGACACCTCTCCTGGAGTCACCCAGATCCACTATTTGTTTGAAGCAGGAATAGAGAGGCCTGACCATCCAGCCCGATAGGGAACAACTCTGAAGGAACGTTCCAGCTCCAGAGCTGCCTGAGAAGTCACCAGAGGTCGTCGGTGGACCTGCCTCACTTCTCCCCTGCCGCTCCTACACCCACCTCCACAGGTGTTGATTCTAGCTGCATTCCCTGATCAACATCTGTGCCCTCAACTCTCCCCATAGTCCACTGCCCTGGGAATCCAGCTCCCAATAAAGCACTGGCTCCAGTCAGCAGAGGGAGGGCGAGAGTACACAGACATGGAATGAGAAATGGTAAGACAATAATCATAGATATGGAGGAAATTAAGAGTTACAACATATCAATAGGAATGAAATGGACAATTTTCTAGGAAAATAGAACTTCATAAAACCAACCCAGAAGGAAGAGAAAATCACAGCAGGTCAATTCCATGGGAAAAGGAGAGAAAGTTGTCAAAGATTTGACTCCCAAGATGGCATGAGGAATTTCCATAGAGAAATTCTACCAAACCCTCAAAGAGTAGATCATTCTAACACACACTGTTTCAGAGCATGGCAAAAGAAGGAAAATGCTCAAATTCTTTTTATGAAATCAGTATAATAATGATAAAATCTGTCAAAGCTTGTACAAAGTAAACCCACTATAGACCAATCTCAGGTATGGAAAGCATTTGTGAATTTAACAGCTCTTTTAAAACTAATGCATCATGACCCAGTGGAGTTTATTCCTGGAATTCCCATATGATTCACTATTAAAGAAGTATTAATATAATTTATCAGATTAATAACTCTAAAGAGAAAATCATGTAATCATGTGTATAGACCTGAAGCAGCATTGGACAAAAGCAGTAAACCGCCTTATCGAAATGCACAATAAGGTAGGACTATATGGATACTTCTCAACGTAATGTATCTCCTTCATGTCTGATATAGGGTGAATCAGGAGCTAGGAGAGGCAGTCTCACTAAAATCAAGAAGTCAGTATGCTCTCTCACCACCATTATTAATATTATCCTGGAGGTACTAGCCAACACAGGCAGGAGAGAGTAGGAAATTAAAAGTATAAAAAATTCAAAAGGAGAGGCTAAATTCTCACTGTTTGAAGATATTACTCTTTACCTGTACAACCCAAGAAAACCAGCTGAAAATTCACTGCTAACAGTAAGAGTTCAGTGCCCTGGGGTGTCTGGGTGGCACCGCGGTTAAGCATCTGCCTTCGGCTCAGGGCGTGATCCCAGCGTTGTGGGATCAAGCCCCGCATCAGGCTCCTCTGCTATGAGCCTGCTTCTTCCTCTCCCACTCCCCCTGCTTGTGTTCCCTCTTTCGCTGGCTGTCTCTATCTCTGTCAAATAAATAAATAAAATCTTTAAAAAAAAAAAAAGAGTTCAGTGCCCTAGTTTGAATACAAAATAAATAAACAAAATCAGTAGTTTTCACATACATATAAATAGCAACTAGTTAGTAAAGTGGGATTTTTTTTTTTTTTGGAAATTTAAGTGACAATCAAAGAATAAAATACCTAGCAAGAAGCTTAGCAAAACGTGTACAAGGAAATGTTTAAACACTACAAAAAGACCCAGAAGGAGATGTGATCGAGTAGAGCAGAAACAAGGGGGTCAGCGGGGTTGCTCTTGCACCGGCCCACCCGGGTGATATGCTCAAAGCTGTAGAAGGAACCATGAGGCCTTCTCTTCCTGGATTTGGAACTTTGTCTGATAAACTCATGGGGAATGGATTGCTGGGGGTGCTTCAGAGGTCAAGCAGAGAAGTGGGGTTCACATAATATAGGCCAGGCTATGACTGAAGACCCCACAACAGAAAGCCGAGCTGGTGGTCCGTCAGCCCTCCAGGGGTGTAAGGAGAATAATCAGGCCCTGAGCACAACGCAGAAAGCCCATCACCTTCACCAGGCTTCAGCAAAGAAGGTGAAGGGGCCTAGGGTGAGCAGCAGGTCCAAGGAAGGGGGACCTCATGTGGGCCAGCAGGATAGACGGCAGGCCAACCCATTGGCCACATGTTCTCTACCCTCTCTGTGCCTCAGTGTGCTGTGAAATGGAGATAATAGCACCTTCCACGTGGGATTGTGAGGGTTAATGGGATGATACATTCAGGTGCTTAGAACCTTGCCTGGCTCCTGTGAGTGTGACAAAGTATTTACTGCTGTTCTTACACCACAGATTTAGGAAGGAGGAGTGGAGGTAAAGAAGTAAATGTAGCATGTTGTCAGTTAATTAAAACTTCTTGCAGCTGGCCATTGGGCCGCCCTTCCAGAGCCCAGGGAGCCATGTCCTCGGTATGGAAAATTTCTTCTGTGGACGTGAGGAGCACTCGGGGGTCAGGTACCCCTCAAAAGGGCACACCACCGAAACCACATATGCCTCCTCCAGGTCCGTGCATGGCGAGGCCAGTGGTTGCCAAGTGCAAGAGGCAGGAAACCTTAGACCCAGTTTATCTACCTCTGGATGACCGGCATTGGGTGGGGCAGTTCAGAAGCAGGGAGCACCTGACTTTTCCCCTGGGCTCGGGTCCACCCATCCTCGTCTACCCCTACACGGTGCCTGCAAGCACGAGTGGTCAGAATAGAAGTCCTTCCCCAGCCTGCTCCCCGACGGGCGTGCCTCCACGGGAAACAGCATTTCCCTTCAGCCAGCTGCCCAGCCCCTCATCTGGGAGTCATCTTCCACTTTCTCTCTCCTTTACCCCCTACAGCTCATCTGTAGGCAATCACATTGGTTGTGGCTTCAGAATGCATCCTGACCTCAGCCTTCCACCCCTATCACCTTGATCATTCAAGCTGCCATAACTTCTTGTGCAGACCACTGCAAAATCCCTCCATCTAGCCTACCTTCCTCCACTCTTGACCTCCAGTAGCCTGAGTGATCCTTTTATTTTATTTCGCTTTGCTTTTTAAAGATTTTATTTATTTATTTGAGAGAAAGAGAGTACGTGTAAGCATGGGGAGGGGCAGAGGGAGGGGGACAAGCAGACTCCCCACTGAGCTTGGAGCCCAACTTGGGGCTCGATCTCACAACCCCGAGATCATGACCTGAGCCCAAGTCAAGAGTTCGATGCTTAACTGACTGAGCCACCCAGGCACTCCAAAGTGATCTTTTTAAAACATAGACAAGAGCATTCCACAAACCCCTGCTTAAACCTTCAGTGATTCCTGTCACCCTTAGATTACAATCCAAGGGGACAGGGGCCTTATCAGTCTTATTCAGTTTATAACCACAGTACCTACAACAGTGCCTGGCACACTGGTGGAACTTAATATATTTGTTGAATGAATGAATGAATGAATGAGGGAAAAAATGAATACATGAATGAATTGGAGTTGTTTACAAACTCAATTTCTGTCTCACAAATGTGGCTAATATGGGCCAATGGGAATGTGGTCAAGTTCATACAGGACTGGTGAATCTTTCGCATCCCAGATAGAAAGAGCCTCTCAATATCATTTAACCTATTGCAAATTATCCAAAATTCAGTATAAATTTTCAGATCATCTATCTCCCTTAATACTCATTTATGCCTACAGCTGTTCAGCCATATTATGGTTTTACATCTTTAGAGGCAATGTAGGGATATTACCTTTTCACCATGGGCCAGTAATTGCAAGACAATTAAATTGGACACGCCGCAGTTGAGTCTAACAGCACATGGTGGCGAGGGAGGCAGGGGCGCTATAATGGAAGAACATGGCCATTGCTGCCAGGCCCGCCTGGTTGTGAGCCCTGCCTGCAGCAGCTGTTAGCAGGCTGTCCACCGCATACCTGTTGAAGCCCTGGATGGAGTCTGAAGCCTACGTTTGCCATTTCCTAGACATGAGACCTTGGGCAGGTCATTTGGTCTCTCTGAACCTCAGCCTCCTTACTTTAAAATGGTGGGAATACTATATTCTACCCCATTTGAGAATCAAATGAGATAGTACACATCACTTAGCAAAAGCTGGGTCTTTAGTGAGGCAATAAATGCTCCGTAAATATTGCCTCTTTATTATAATATTCTTGGGCATAAGCATTTGTGAGGATTAAATAAAGTGACATGTAAAGTCTATACTGTGTTTAGAATGGATGTTCTCTCCTTTCAACACCAACCGCACCTCTCCCCCACTTCCCATAGGGAGACAGAAAACCAAGGACAACCATTCAATGTTAGAAAAGGGAAATTTGACACCATGTGGACACTCGTGAGGGAGAAAAACATAAAGGAAGAGTTACAAGACAAGATTAAAAAAAAAAAAAAAACAGGCGAACAAACCCACAAGAAGGCAAGACACTATTTATAAAGGGCCTCTTATTGGAAACCCAGGAAGAGCGTGCCAAAGACCAAAAATACCAGGCACTCGAAACCACTGAAGTCAAAGAGAATGCCACAATGAAAAGAACGCTTTTCAAAAACTGCAACGAGAGCCCAAGTACCCCAAATGGGAAAGCCCACAAAACACAGCAGCCGAACACCGCTCAGCTGCACACGTTTATGAAGCACCTACCAGATAATCTGGGAACTGGGCCAGGAGGGCACTTTGCAAAAACCTCCCGGGTCAATAAGAATTCTTTTCACTACATCCCACGGAGGAAGTGATCGTGGTGTGACCGGCTTCCCCAAGTTTGACAAAGAGGAAGCAGCTGGGGAAATGGAGCTGAGTCCTGACAGCCAGGGCTGCCTCAGCGGGAGGGAGGACTGGATCGCGTAAGGGGACACACAGAGCATACACCACTGAGGCAATGTCTCTTCTCTGTCTTGGTGTCATAATATTTATAAACACAGATTGACATAAACATGATGGCTATTTTTTTTTTTTTTTACAGTTTAAAAAATGTCACAACAACTACTGAGCAGAGATGCCAAAAGTATACCTAAGAGGTCAGTAGCACCAGGTTTTCAGGCTACTGACCTCAGCTCGTGCAACGTCAACAAATGTGTATTTGGGGTTTTTTGTTAGGATTTATTTATTTATTTTAGGGGTGCCTGGGTGGTGCAGTCGTTAAGGGTCTGCCTTCGGCATGGGGCGTGTTCCCAGCATTCTGGGATTGAGCCCCACATCAGGCTCCTCTGCTAGGAGCCTGCTTCTTCCTCTCCCACTCCCCCTGCTTGTGTTCCCTCTCTCGCTGGCTGTCTCTATCTCTGTCAAATAAATAAATAAATAATCTTTTTTAAAAAAAGATTATTTTTATTTATTTTAGAGAGAGTGCACGTGATGGGGGGTGGGGAGGGCAGGGGCAGGGGCAGAGGGAGAGAGACACTCTCCAGCAGGTTTCCTGATGAGTGTGGAGCTCAACGTGGAGCTCCATCTCATGACCCATGAGATCGCGACCCTGAGATCACGACCCTGAGATGACCCTGAGATCATGACCTGAACGGAAATCAAGAGTCAGATGCTCAACTGCCTGAGCCACCCAGGAGCCCCAACAAATGTGTCTTTGTTAAGTGGTTGAGTTGCTCATGTCATATAATGTCCTGAAGGAGCCCCTGTCGGGCTCTTTAATTCTCTCAGGAAATATTCATTAAGTGGCTTTTTCCATGATAAAAGATGACTACCAACGTTGTTCTTTATTTTACCAATTTTGGATGAAGGTAAATAGAGTCTGAAATGACTCATTGTCCTCATGATCAACTGCCTTCACCAAGCTCTCCAACTTCAGTTTTATTTGTGATCAAGTGCAATTAAAAATTTTATGTTTGCCTTTGTGTTGAGTGAGAATTTCAATCTTGAAGAGAATGTCTGCTGCCAAAAGGCAACTTTGTGAGTCACTTTTTATCGTCAAGGTCAACAATAAAATCATTTCCCCTTCATGCATTTACCTTTGCCACAAGGTCTAATGTTTTCTCCACAAAGACAAACAACAGTTTAATTCTTTGCCTGAAAATTTTAATGAGCACTTTGTCCCAGCTGAGAGAGCATACAGATGTGTGCTGGCACAAGCTTTCACCTTTCTCAAAAAAAGCCAGCATTTGAATCACTGCTCTTTACATAGTTTTTATACTGTTTTTACCAATGAGCAAAGAGAGCACTGATTCCCACTGAGGGGGTCAAGACTCAGACCCTGAGATGGTTAACTGTATATGTCAACTTGATTGGGCTAAGGGATGCCGAGATAGCTGACAAAACATGATTTCCAGGTCTGTCTGTGAGGGTGTTTCCAGAAGATATTAGCATTTCCATCAGTAGACTGAGTAAAGAAAACATCCTCACCCCCCACCCCCCATGCAGGTAGACGCCATTCAGTCCATGGAGGGCCTGAACAGCACAAAAAGGCATAGGAAGATGAATTTCCTTGATGCCTAAGCCAGGACGTTAGCACTGTTGGCTCTCAGGCCTTTGGACTCAGGCAGGACTCATATCTGCCCGCCACGTTCTCAGGCCTTTAGGTTGGAACTGGACCTATACCGCTGGCTTTCCCAGACCTTCAGCTGACAGACAGGAGGTTGTGGGACTTCTCAGCCTCCATAATTACCTGAACCAGTTCCAAAGGATAAATCTCTTTCATATATCTATGTATAACCTATTGGTTCTACCCTGACTAATACAGACCCTTAGAGGGAAGGTGATCCCAGTAAGTGTGGTGTGCCTGTTGGTGCCTGGCTGTGATTTTGGTGTAGGCTGCATGAGCCATCTCCTTATGCTGCCTGGATGCACGCTCATTACCTTTTAGCTGCCATCTTACACAAAAGAAGATGGTATTTCCAAAGCCATAACAAATAATCTGTGGGCAGTTTTAAGTGTAGGATGTACATAGATACTTATTTTAAACCTGGGCTTTATAATTGTGGGGATGCAAATGAGCATAAACTCTGATATGACAAAACTTTGTGTGATAAAACTAATCATTAAAGAACCATTGTTGACGTGACATATAAAAATCAATCATGCAATTTTGAATGAGTTCCAGAAGTTCTGTGGCTTACCAAGAAAGTTGTCAGGGCTAGAAATAATACAATTGAAAGCAAAGAAAAATTGCTTAAAGCTTCTTTCAAAATTTCAGAATCACTTCATATGAGATAACTTAGTCAAGATCTAGGTTATAGATCTGACTGAATGTGTTTCAGCTCAAGAAGAGACAGCCAAGTGGGGCGCCTGGGTGGCTCAGTCTGTTAAGCATCTAACTTTTGATCTCAGCTCAGGTCATGATCTCAGGGTGATGAGATTGAGCCCCACGTTGGGCTCCATGCAGGGCATGGAGCCTGCTTAGGATTCTCTCTCCCCCTCTCCTGTTCATTCACACATGCTTTCTCTCTCTCTGTCCCTCTTGAGGAGGAAAAAAAAAAAAAGAAGAGACAGCCAAGCTGAGATGATGCATTTTTACACATTCCAAAGACATATCTGAACTCTGACTGAGATACTAAAGTCAACCCCATTTTTATTTCTGATTGGACTAAAACCATTAATGAATTTGACATTTCATTGTGCTTGGTTTGCTCTATTTTAAATGATGTGTGGGTGAAAACGTGTTCTTTTGATCAAGTTAAAGAACTTTTCAATGAGTTATGTGATGGATTTTGGTAAAGCTGTCTCTACTATTCATTATGGAGATTTATTATAAAGCCTCAAAACCACAGCAAATCTGTTGAATTATCATTTACTTTACTTTGTTCTGAATGTCCCTCATTGTCATGTGGACACTGAAGCTTATACTTTAAATGATGTTGAACCATCTATCCATGCTCCCAGTTGAAAATTTTTAAAATTAAGTTTTAAAATGATCCACTTAAAAATAGAATGATATGAAGATCCCTCTTCCTCCAACCCCACCAGACACACACATGGAATTTTCCATACTTTTGTCTAGAAACATAAGATGTGTTTTCTTGTAGGTTAATTTAGGAGAAAATTCAACCCATCTTTGGCTGGTGGATCACCTAAGCTGAACAGGATTAGAAAACCACATCGTATCCCACAATGACATCTTCCTTCCATAACCAGGCTATCCCTCTGTGGCTCCCACCTACCACATACTACCTAGAGTCAGTAAAGGAAACCTTCCATTACCGTCCTATTGAAACCCAAGTGGCTAGAGTTTGCAAGACACAAAATATGGAGTCAGGGCCTCTTTATCATGTAGGAAGGAATGAATATCTCTAGGAGGGTTGGAAGACTACCAGAGAGGAAAGATTGGGACATAGCAGTGGTGTGTGTGCATGTGAAAAGCTGAAAAGCCAAGGGAAGGATCCAGAGGGGATAGAGGGCAATGATGCTGGCAGGAATAAAGCAGTCTGGAAGCCTAAAGGACAAGACCGTCAGATAGTAGAAGAAAATGAGTTGCTAAAAGGGACAGCAGCTCCTAGTCTGTGACCCTGTAGCTCTCTGGCATGCTTATTTGAACCATGCAGAGAGAGAAAGCTTAACCATCCAGCTAAGTTCAGCACCATTTTAGCTAGGAGGGAGGGGTGCGCTGGCCCTTAGCAGGTAGGTGATTGCAGCCCTTCTCAGAGCTTCTGTGGTGAGCCAGCCTTTCCCTGGAGCATCACCAGGTTCTCAAGTAACTCCCCTGCCTGAGTCCGCAAGGCTGGTTCCAGGTCCCCTGACCTCCCTTTGGCAATTGCCTGTGGGGCCCCTGCCTCACTGGTTACAAGTCTGTCTCTACAGGACGAGGCACATGTGGAAAGGATGGAGTACAAAGCCCCACAGTCCTCACCATCCTCAAATGCAGCCCCCTCCCAGCAATCCCTGCTTTGTGTAAAATGCATCTCTGTTTCCAAGGAGCATGGCCACTTCGCGACAATGGCCAACAGGAGTTGCTGTGGTTTTCGGGGCACTTTAACCCATCTTTTGTTGGTCATCACAACAACTGATTATTTCAGGTGAGGCAGGTACTAGCTATAGTTCTGTGCTGTGGTTGAGGCGGCTCAGATTCGGAGGGTGGAGTCAGGCTGGGAACCAGCCTTTGACTCCAACTCCAGTGCTCCTCTCATTTCCACCATATTGTCATCCTTGAGCAACGTCGGACTCTAGGCCTTCTCTGGCCTCAACTAGATTGCTGGACCTATCCCTGACATTACTTCTCTTTCCCCCTCTCCCCCTGCTCTGAAGTGTTTTCAGCAGAAAAGATATTTCAGTGGGTTTTGATATGGATTTTTTTGGGAGTAGTGTTGTTGGGGTCCAGAGCCAATGGCCAAGAAAGAATTCTTGAGATGTCTTTGGTGCAAAAAAGGTGGTTTTATTAAAGCACGGGGACTGGACCCGTGGGCAGGAAGAGCTGCTGCCGCCCTGAGATTGTGAGGAGCAACTGATGATACATATTGGGGTTGGGGAGAGGGCACTTCCAAGATGAGGGATTCCAGAAGGATTTTCATATGCTAAAGAAACTCACAGCATACCAGAGGCCTTACTATTGTCAGACCAAGGTTGTTTTTCCCTCTAGCAAGGCATTCATTAACTTTAAGACAGTTAAGGAGCTTCCTGGAGGAACATTCTTCTCTGCCTGCGTCAAGTATTCATCAACGGGCTGCAGGTTATAGGGACATTTCATTTTATCTACATTTCCTTCTGCCTTAGTTTCCCACATCAGGTCTCAGGAGGTACAATACAAATGGAAAGTTCACGGAGCTTTTGCCAAACAAGACTCTTGCAACCTAGTCATATTCGAGCCCTCCCCCACCCCCCCGCACGTTGAAAAGAACTGGAGTGTGTGGTTGACCAACGGAATCACAACAGAGTTCTGTATTGTCATTTTTTTACCATTGCTTCCAGAATTAGGCATCACCCCATGAAGAGAATGCAAATGGGCACAAATGGACTTGCTTTGCTTCTATTTTATTGTTAACTATCTTTTGGTAACTGAAAATGCCCTGATGAAAACGTAATTGGGACATGGCCTAGAGAGCTGTGCTTCTCTTGCTGGGCTTTCAGAGGTCTTCCCTCCCTAATGAAAACAGCCATTGTACCTACTAAACATAGGTGTATGGGAAGTCGCATGTCTTTTCCAATTCCATCCCAGTTTAAAGGTTGAGGGAGATTTTGGTATTTGGATAAATATAAGGAAGAAGGGCATGGACAAGGGTGAGGGGAGGAAAAGGAAAGAGAGAGGAGGAGGAGATCAGATGAGTACTCTTTCTTTCCCGTGGGGTCATTTTTTAATGGAAGATGGACTAAAACCAGACAGGAAGTCTAACAGAAGATTAGAGCCAGAAGGGAATCGAGAAATCATTTACTCAGTCCCTTTCAGTCTCACTTTCTAGATGAGGACAGTGAGGGTCAGAGAGGTTACGGGGCCTGCAGGAGGTCACACAGCAAATTATGGAGCAGCTGGGGCTCATGCAATAGTATCTCAGCCCTGGGAAGCCTCAGAGGTAATATCTGTCCCCAGTAGATATCAGCTTCCCCAGGAGTCAGTCCTGGGAAGTCAGCCTTCCCAGAGCCAAAGGCCAACTCCAGTTTATTTCAGAGCCAGGAAACGAGGAAGTGGGCCTGAATAATCCTATTTCAAATAAGCTACTCTGTTGGTTATTCTCAAACTATGGTGCTACTGAAGTCACCGTGACTCCCTGAGAGATTTGCCCTTGGTTGTTGTCTGGGCTCCTTTCTGGATGATAAGCCAGACTCAACTATCCCAAATATTTACTATTTCCATCCTCCCTCCCCTCTCTCCAAAATTCTACATATAGACACACGTACTCGTCTAAGTTAACCAGATAATTTAGAAGACATAGTTCTGTTTACTCTGCTTAATTCACAGTTGCAGCTGTGAAACTGGCCCAAGGGTAGACCTAAACTAAAAGTAACCATGGCAAGCATTAGAAATTTTACTTCCTGTTCTGGCAATCCCCAACTGCATGATGCCTCCTGCCCTGGAACTTTGCTTTCTATCCCAGAAATGTGAAATAAATGCAAATCTATTATAATTTCATAATAAGGGAGTTTGTTGGTGAAGTGCCAGAGAACTTTGTTGTGAGTGCCCCAAGATGTTAAAATGGCACTCAGTCTAAATTTTGGCTCAGCACCAAGATGTAACTAGCAAACAGTCGCTCTAAAAGACGTGCAGGAATTGGTTAAAAACCCATTTTGGGGGGTGCCTGGGTGGCACAGCAGTTAAGGCGTGTGCCTTCGGCTCAGGGCATGATCCCGGCGTTGTGGGATCGAGCCCCACATCAGGCTCCTCCACTAGGAGCCTGCTTCTTCCTCTCCCACTCCCCCTGCTTGTGTTCCCTCTCTTGATGCCTGTCTCTATCTCTGTCAAATAAATAAATAAAATCTTTTTAAAAAAAAATTTTGGGGGCGCCTGGGTAGCGCAGTCATTAAGCGTCTGCCTTCGGCTCAGGGCATGATCCCGGCGTTCGGGGATCGAGTCCCACATCGGGCTCCTCCGCTGGGAGCCTGCTTCTTCCTCTCCCACTCCCCTGCTGTGTTCCCTCTCTCACTGGCTGTCTCTCTGTCACATAAATAAATAAAATCTTAAAAAAAAAAAAACAAAACCATTTTGTACTTATGGAATGCGGGTAAGTAGGGCTTCAAAGAAATCTCATAGCTAACTTTAAAAAGAAGAAGGAATAAAATAAATGTACATGAGTCTTACTGATACAAATAAGTTATTGAATACATTAATAAATGACAAATCTTCTATATAGAAAAATTATAAATACTTATATGGACACTCCACTCTAAAAGAGGGGGAGCATGGAGGGGTGCCTGTGTGGCTCAGTGGGTTAAGCCTCTGACTCTTGGCTTCTGCTCAGGTCATGATCTCGGGGTTGTAAGAGTGAGCCCTGTGTGGGGTTCCGTGCTCAGTAGGGAGTCTGCTCAGGATTCTCTGTCCCTCTCTGCCCCTCTCCCCCCTCCCCCCACCTGCACATGCTCACTCTCTCTATTGCTCTCTCAAATAAATAAAATCTTTTAAGAAAATAAAAATAAAAAAAGATGGGGAGCATGGAAATGGTATGGAGTTTCCTCAAAAAGTTAAAAATAGAACTACCCAACGATCCTGCAATTGCGCTACTAGGTATTTACCCAAAGTATACAAAAATGCTAATTCAAAGGGATACATGTACCTGAATGTTTATGGCAGCGTTATCAATAATAGCCATTGTGGAAAGAGCCCAAACATCCATCGACTGATGAACGGATAAAGAAGTAGTGTGTGTGTGTGTGTGTGTGTGTGTGTGTGTGTGTGTATAATGAAATATTACTCAGCCATAAAAAAGAATGAAATCTTGCCATTTGCAAAAATGTGGATAGAACTAGAGAGTATTATGCTAAGTGAAATAAGTCAGAAAAATACCATATGATTGCATTCATATGTGGAATTTAAGAAACAAAACAAATTAACCTCGGGGGGGAAAAGAGAGGTAAACCAAGAAACAGGCTCTTAACTATAGAGAACAAACTAATTGATAAATCAATCAATCAATCAGAGCATAATTCCCATTCCTGAAATGTGAGCCACATACGGTGACTGCCTTCCAAAGAGAACAGTATGGAAAGGAGATAAACAAGTGTAACTTCATGGTGGGGAAAACTGAAAAACACTGCCTCATCCAGGTGACCAATATCAGCATAGTTATAAATCATGCAGATGGTACATACTCTTGATATGATAGAAATGACATTTTACCTCTATGATTTTCCACCTAAAAACCCATAGCCCAGTGTAGTCAGGAGAAAAACATCAGACAAGTTCCAATAGGGGGACATCCTATAATATGCCTGAACAGGACTCCTCAAAACTGTCAAGATCATCAAAAACAAGGAAAGTCGGAGAAACTGTCAGTGCCAGGAGAGCCTAAGGAGACACGACAGATATAACGTAGATATCCCAGCTGGGATCCTAGAACTGAAAAAGGACAGTAGGTCAAGAGAAGGAGAAGTCAAGCCACAGACGGAGAAATATTTGGAAAAGACATGTCTGATAAAGGACTATTATCCAAAATACACAAAGAAGTCTTAAAACTCACCAATAAGAAAACAAACTACCCAATTAAAAAGTGGGCCGGGGTGCCTGGCTGGCTCAGTTGGACGACCATGTGACTCTTGATCTCGGGGTTATGAGTACAAGCCCCATGTTGGGTATAGAGATTCCTCAAGTAAATATATAAATTAATTAAATAAAATAAAAGGTGGGCCAAAGACCTCAACAGACACCTCATCAAAGGAGATATGCAGATAGCAAATAAGCTTACGTAAGATGTTCCACATCACATGTCCCCAGGGAAATGCAAATTAAATCTGTAACAAGATACCACTATACACCTATTAGACTGGCCCAAATCGAGCACACTGATGATATCAACTGCCAGTGAGGCTGTGGAGGAGCAGGAACTCTCATTCATTGCTGGCTGGAATGCAAAATGATACAGCCACTTTTGGAAGACAGTTTGACAGTTTCTTACAAAACTGAACATACTCTTACCATATGACCAGCAATTGCATTCATTGGTATTTACCCAAAGGAATTAAAAACTATATCTGTGCAAAAAACTTAACAAATGCTCACAGTAATTTTATTCATAATTGCCAAGACTTGGAAACAACCAAGATACCCTTCAGGTAAGATAAGTAAACTGTGTGGGGTGCCTGGGTGGCTCAGTCGTTAAGCATCTGCCTTTGGCCCAGGGCATGATCCCAGGTCCCTGGGATGGAGCCCTGCATCGGGCTCCCCGCTCCCTGGGAGCCTGCTTCTTCCTCTCCCACTCCCCCTGCTTGTGTTCCCTCTCTCACTGGCTCTCTCTCTCTCTCTGTCAAATAAATAAATAAAATCTTAAAAAAAAAAAAAAAGAACCAGAGTAAATATTTTCAGCTTTGTGGGCCATATGGTGTCTCTTTGTTACAACCATTCTACTCTGCCACAGTATCACCTCAAATTATTAAAATCAGGAATGAATAAGGAACACTACTACTAGCCTTACAGAAGTCAAAAGTTTATAAAAGAATATTATTAGCAACTGTGTACCAACAAATTAGATAGCCTAGATGGGAAAATTTCTAGAAAGACTCAAATTACCAAAACTGACACAAGAAGAAACAAAATACGAATACACCTATAACAAGAGATTGAATTAGGAGAAAAAAGAAAAACAAAAAACAAAAAAATACCCACAAAGAAAATCCCAGGCCCAAATGGCTTTACTGCTGATTTTTATCAAACACTTAAGGAAGAATTAATACCAAACCTTCTCAAACTCTTCCAAAATATAGAAGAGGAGAAACCACTTCCAAATCCATGCTTTGAGGACAGTGTTACCCCATACCAAAAGCAGATAAACACATCACAAGAAATGACACACCAATATCTCTTGTAAATATGGACACAAAAACCCTCAAGAAAATATTACCAAACAAATCCAGCAACATATAAGAGATTATACACCATGATCAAGTGTGATTTATCCTAGAAATGCAAGGTTGGTTTAACATCCAAAAAGCAGCTCACGTACTACAACTTATCAATAGAATAAAGATAAATAGCACATAATCATCTCAGTAGATGCAGAATAAAAATTTGAATAAATTTAAAAATCTTTCATGATAAAGATTATTTATTTTTAACACAAACTAAATAAAATTAAAAATAAAACAAAACTAAAAAAGATTATTTACTTTTAACACACTTAACAAAGTAGGACTAGAAGGGAACTTCCTTAATCTGAAATATGGTATAGATGAAAAACCAATTGCTCACATCTTACTAAAGGGTGAAAAACTGAATGCTTTTCTCCTAAAACAAGGAATGAAACAAGGATGCCCTTTTTTTTGTCACTTCTATTCAATACTGTACCAGAGGTTGTAGCCAGAGCAATTATGCAAGAAAAATAAATAAAAGGCATCCATGTTGGAAAAAGATAAAATTATCTCTCTGTGCAGATGATACAGTCTCATAAATAGAAAAACTTAAGAATCCACTAAAAAAAACTATTAGAATTAATAAATGAGCTCAGCAAAGTTCCAGGATATAAGACCAATATGTAAAAATCAATTATATTTCTACAAATTTGCATTGAACAATCCAAAAATAAAATTGAGAATACAATTCCATTTGCAATAGCATCAAAAAGAATTAAAATACCTAGGGATAAATTTCACAAAAAGGCTGCAAAATTTATGCCCTTAAAACTACAAAATATTGTTGAAAAAATTCAAAGAAGACTTAAATAAATGGAAAGACTTCCCATGTTCAAGGATCAGAAAATTTAGTATCGTCCAGATGACAATACTCCCCAAATCGATCTACAAATTCAATGTAATCCCTATCCAAATCCCAGCTGGCTTCTTTGCCTCAATTGGCAAGCTGATCCTAAAATTAGTGTGGAATTTGAGAGACCCAGAATAGCCAACACAATCTTGAAAAAGAAGAATAAAGATGGAAGTTTCCTGATTTGGAAATTTTACTATGAAGCTATAGTAAGCAAGACAGTCAAGTACTGGCATAAAATAGACATAAAAGTCAACAGAACAGAATTGAAAAATAAGCCATAACATTCTCAGTCAATTGAGTTTAAACAAGGGTACCAAGACAATTCAGTGAGTAAAGAACAATCTTTTCAATAAATGGTACTGGGACAGCTGGATATCCACATACAAAATAAATAATTTGAACCCCTACCTCACATCATTTACAAAAATTAACTCCAAATTCAAGAAAGACCTCAACCTGACAGCTAAAACTGTAAAATTCTTAGAAGAAAACATGGGTATAAATCTTAATGTCCTTTTATTAGGCAATGACTTCTTAGCTGTGACACCAAAGTCACAAGTAACAAAAGGAAAAAATAAATACGCAGGACATCATCAAAATCCAAAACTTATTTGCATCAAAGGACACTATCAAGAAGTGAAAAAACAATCCACAGAATGGGAGAATATTTTCTGAAAATGATACACCTGAAAAGGGACTTTTATCAAGAATATAGAAAGAACACTTACAACACAACTATAAATAAATAAATAAATAACTTAATATGGGCAAAGAATATGAATAGACACCTCTCTATACAATGGAATATTATTTGGCAATAGAAAGGAATTAAGTACTGATTCATACTACGACTTAGATGAACCTTAAAAATAATTACGCTAATTATAAAGAGCCCATCACCAATGACCTCACATCGCATGATCCCATTTATATGAAAAGTCCAGAATAGGCAAATCCATAGAGACAGAAGTAGATTAGTGCCGACCTAGAGCTAGAGGTGCTACTGGGAGGCGTGGGGAGTGACCACCAATGGGGATGGAATATTTTGGGGGTTGATAAAAATGCCCTAAATTTGATTATGGTGATGACTACATATCTCCATGAATACACTAAAAACTAACAAATTTTATACTTTAAATGGGTGAAGTATATTGTATGCAAATTAAATTTCAATAATGCTGTTATTAAAAAAAAAGTTTTGCAAGCCTAAGCTAACAACGGTCTTCCAGTCTAAGAATCTGTAGTGGTAGAAAGAGTTGTTGGAGACCGAAGAGAGGATCAGAGGAATCTTCCCCATGGGGGTAAAGTAAGGCTAACTTTCCTTCACTTCAAGACTAGTGAAAGGGACATCAAGGTGACTACTCTAGAAACTTGATATGACTCCCTGGGGCATGCGGTGACACACACCTGAAAATTCTAAAAGGCAAGAGGTGGTGGCAGCAAGAGAGCGCTGTAGCTGGGATGTAACTATACTCCACCAACGTGGCTCTAAGGCACCTGCTTTCTGGGAAAGGTATGGGCACCTGACAGTCACTCAAGTGTGCTTAGTGATCATGCCNTGGTGGCAGCAAGAGAGCGCTGTAGCTGGGATGTAACTATACTCCACCAACGTGGCTCTAAGGCACCTGCTTCCTGGGAAAGGTATGGGCACCTGACAGTCACTCAAGTGTGCTTAGTGATCATGCCACTTAGTGATCAAGAGCCACAGGGAGGGGTGGAAATGTCCTGTGGGATGTCCAAAGCCCGAGGCTGAAATCATGTGTGTATAGACACAGAGGATATGCACCTGCCACAAGGGAGCCACCCAAGTGAAAGTCACCTTTAAACACCTGTTTAGCCTACCTTCAAACACAGTGTCATCCAGGGCTGGAATTAGAGTAAGGGGAGTGAGGAACTTCAGGTGGGCACAAAGTTTAAGAGGACACCAAAAAACTTAGTAATCAAGGTCAATAATACTTTGATACAACATTTTTAAAAATTAAAGTTAAGGTCAAAACATCCACGATGAACAAAGAAATAAAATTTTAAATAAAGGAGGGATTAGTAACAGTGTCACACCAAGCCATATCGGAGCCTGAGGTGAAAGGATAGATGTATGTCCTCTATATACATTTTTAATGTATCTTTTTCATGGTAATTTTTTCCAGAGCATTAACATAGTAGAAAAAATATTGAAAAATTGAAGTGTATTGAAACCACATTACTTTACATTTAACTATTTTATTTATATGCCAAACAGATTTACTATCATTTTAATTTCCTGGATTTTATGGACATAAACTTAACAATATTTTCAAAATCAAGATATTTGCTTATGTCATTTTCAATTGAGAGAACTGCTGCGTTTGGCAATGTCTCTTGTCTAAGTGACAGTTTGAAATAAGTTCTTAATTAATTTCAACTTGTCCTGTCTTTATTTAAAATTTTGAAATTTTATCAGATTTTTGCATTAGTTCTTTAGAATTGTACATTCAAATGTTATTTATATTGTTTACTAATTTGGGGGGTCCTTAGATTCTATGTCTTAATCCAGCCCCAATGCCAGTCAGGTCTGTCTCTGAGAGGTAAAACTATTCCTGACATCTTACCTCTCTTGCGTCTTCCTCTTTTGCTCTAGAATGATCAGAAATGGTGATCAGCAAACTGAGGAAGGAGGGCAGGGAAGCGNTCAGAAATGGTGATCAGCAAACTGAGGAAGGAGGGCGGGGAAGCGGGGAGAGTTGGTGTAAGTGCTAGGTTGGGAAATCTTGAAGAATTCAATCAGGCCCCCTTTTCCTAGGGCAAAACTGAGTTAAAGGAGGAAAGAAACTGTCACTCTAAATGTAGTTGGAATTGAGATGATTTCATAGAAGCAAATATCTTAATGACTGAGATGAGACTGGTTTTGTGACTTGAAGTGGTCAGAAGATTTTTTTTTCTTATCTGCGAGTGACCAAGACAATCTGGAACCTGCCTTAGATATCAGGAGAGTCAGGAAATGGAGCTGTACGGAGCAGGTCTGAGCCAGATCTGGGGGTAGGAGCACCAATAAGCTTGTTTGGGCCAGTACCTTAGCACCCGATCCTTTCTGTTCATTGCATTGATTGTGGTTTCCCATAAAAGTCTCATCTGTGAAAACAAGGACACGATCATAGTGACTCCTTAGCACTCTGTTATGTCCATGCTTCTCCAGACCCTGAATTTAAATAGATCGGATTTATCGTCTGAAAAATATGCCCCTTCTTCAGCACTATTTCCATGACTGCAAGAAAACNTGATTGTGGTTTCCCATAAAAGTCTCATCTGTGAAAACAAGGACACGATCATAGTGACTCCTTAGCACTCTGATATGTCCATGCTTCTCCAGACCCTGAATTTAAATAGATCGGATTTATCGTCTGAAAAATATGCCTCTTCTTCAGCACTATTTCCATGACTGCAAGAAAACATTTTTTTTTCTTTCCCCTTTAAAATGAGTGATCCACAACTCTATTTCTGCCTATATGGAAGTTTGAAATATTTATTTCTTCTTCTAACTTGTTAATCAAAGCTAAGAGTAGGGGCTATCCTAAACCAACAAAAATCTTTTAATAGAATGATTTTTTTTTTTTTTTAGAGAGGGAGAAAGAGAGTAGGAGTAGGGGCAGAGGGAGAGAAACTCAAGCCGACTTCATGCCCAGCCTGGAGCCTGCCTGGGGGCTCGATCTCATGACCCTGATATCATGACCTGAGCCAAAATCAAGAATCGGACCTTCAACCTACTGCACCACCCAGGCATCCCAATAGAATTAATTTTAAAATCAAGAAATTCCCTCCAACGACTTCCTTTTCGTCCTCTCAATTACAGTGTTTCCCTTTCAATCTCCTTCAACATTGTCCTGGTTGCAATATCTTCCCTTTTCGACTCTCTTCCACTATAATTTCCTAGGGGAGTGTTGAGTCTTCTCTGTTACTTAGCTCTATTCGCTCCTGTCAGCAGGAACCCTTCTCATGCAATAACCCAGTTATTTCAAGGGAGATTGGAAAAGCGAAGGTACCAGGGAAGGCAATTATGTTTGTGTAAAGTGGAGTTAATGCAACTGCCTTGACAGTTTCATGAGAAAAGAGGGTTCACGCTAAGATTTTAGGGAGCATAAGAATTAGAAACTAAAGTTTGTGAGGTTCATCCCCCTTCCATGCCGTGAGTGTTTCACTAGGTTACAGCATGCTGACATTCCTTATTGTCGGGAAGCCGAATGTGAGGACCTAGTTCCAAGCACAGTCTACCCAGGGAGGTGCGTATTCAGGTGCCAACAAGAAAACCCCAGTCAATGCATAATGCTGGGTCTAAGCAAACTTTGCATGTTAAAAAGAGGAGTAGTCTTGATTTCTGCCCAGAAATATACTCTTTTATGCCTTGAAACACACCACTCCCTTTGTGTTACTTTTCCATTTTGGATAGAATTATGCTGCCGCTGCCTAATGCTACTGTAAGAAAAAGAACAGGGTGAGAGTGACGATAAACAGCAACTGGCATGCGATGTCAGGTGGAAATGGGGACCAATGGGACTGTGAAGGCCTGGAGAGTACAAGCCCCACCTAGTGGGGACAGCATTGTCACCCTGGGGGAACACTGCTTGGAGAGCCAGGTATTCCTACTGTTAAGGATAGACCGGTGATGGGTATTAAGGAGGGCACGTATCGCATGGTGCACTGGGTGTTATACGCAAGTAATGATTCATGGAACTTTACATCAAAAACTAGGGATGTACTGTATGGTGACTAACATAATATAATAAAAAATAATATTTAAGAAAAAAAGAAATTCAGACATGTATGTGCTGCCTTCCTACTCTTCAATGTTGGTTACGAACCCAGTAAGACCCAACACTGATAGACGAAACTACCCATCTACAGGCTGGGTGTTACCAAAGGAGCACAGATTTACAATGTCTGCTGCACACACACGGCAATTTTGTGAAGCTCAGCTAAATACTTTTGTAAATAAACAAAGTAGCTAAAGGAACTTGTTTCCTTTTTTAGTTTGAGAGAGTACACATATATAAGAACACACAGTCACTGAGCCTTGTTTAATCATTCATCCCCAGCTGCCCAGTACCCAGTAATATGCTCAGGAGAGAAGCAGCCCAATTGCAAACTGACACCTATAATTCAAGGTGAGTTTTGATGAGGAACTCTTACCTGAGACCACAACTTGTTTTCTCTGCCTTCAGCATCTTAATACATGGAATAGATTAGTCCTGACCAAAAGCCATTTAGACTTCCTATTATATCTGAGCTTCTATTTCTCTGAAGTGTAATTCCCAATCACTTTGGAGCTCAGGACTCTTCTAAGTACAATCTGGGCACACCACATAACTATTTTACTTTTTTATTTTATTTTATTTTATTTTATTTTATTTTATTTTATTTTATTTTATTTTCTTACTACCCAAACATACCCTCCAAATTTTATATTCATATGAAGTGTTAAGAGACGTCAGAAATCTCATTACTTTAAAAAGCTTTTTATTAAAATTTCTTCCATGTAAGAATACTGCTTTAATAAAAATTTTTAAAAAAAGAAAAAAGAAAATAGAGAAAAAGAACACTGCCATAATAAAGCTGTTGTGTGTACCTGGGGAACTAGCTGCCTGGGGAGAATTGGGCCCAGGCTCAGAGGTCTATCAGGCAATCAGCATTTGGGGGATATTTTTTCTGGAAGAGAGGAAGGAGAGGGCTGCAGTCACCAGACACTGCCCAGAGACTGACCATCATGTCAACAGAGAAAGATGTGTGATAGAAAGACCTCTGGGGTGTCATTGGATTATGTGACCACAGAAGTGGACACAGCTCTGAGATACCCAGACAGAATCCAAACAGATGTCATCTAGATATCTAGTAAGCATTGTGGTCTGGGCAACAGGAACAAGGGAAAATCTTCGGAATACAACCAGGCAGTAAAGAGATTAGTAGAATCCAATCAAGCTGCAAAGCACACTTAGGGGTGGGAGGAAATGGAGAGGTAAGTCAAAACACGGTATCAGGGCACCTGGGAGGCTCAGCTGGTGAATCGTCTGACTCTTGATTCAGCTCAGGTCATGATCTCAGTGTCATGAGATTGAACCTCCCACCACCACCCCCATCAGCTAGTGCTGGATGTGGGGCCTGCTTAAGATCCTCCCTCTCCCTCTCCCTCTGTCCCTCCCTGTCACCTGCAAGCAGGCACATGTCCTCTCTCTCTCCAAAAAAAAAAGATTTATGTATCATTTCAAACCAGAGGACCTGGGCTGGCCGACCATGTTATTGAAGCAGCAATTTTAAAAGGGTTCAAGGTGTAGTCGCACATCCTGGGACGACTCCTCTCCTTGCTAAAGCTCACGACTGCACATCACAGCGGAGTTCTTCATGACTCCCCGGCAGCAGCTTGGATTCTTGAGATGACAGCCTCAACCCAGGGGTAGAGTGATGGCTGCTTTTTCCTCAGGGGAAGATTTAGACTCAAAGAGAAGATGAAGTGCACCAACTCCGTAGAACTGGTACTTTCTCATTAATTTTAAGAACAGACTTTACGGACATGGGACAGTCTGTGTATATTTGATGCTTAAAATGTCTAAAATGTTTAAGAGAATTTGGTATGTCAGAGAATAAAACGTTGCCTTGTGATTCCAATTTTAAACCTAAGATTGAGTAGTTGACTTTAGGTAGTGATTTTTAGTTCGTAGATGTTAGAATTTTACAACTTTACTGAAGCCGTCAAGATCGATGGTCAAAAAATTCTACTGGGTTTATTAGATTCATTAGGGTTAAGTATTTGGGAAGGTTGTTTATTAGTTCAGACATTTAAAACCTTTAAAAATGGAAATAGAACACATGACCTTTATAAATAATGTTTAATAGATTTTAAAAGAATTTTATTAACTGGGTTCAATAAAGCTGTTTGATAAACAAAAATATAAGATTAAAGTTGAATGTAAAAGTTGAGAGAAAAACTATGTTTTTTAATTTATTACATTAATAAATCAACTATGTATTTTAAACCCCCCAAGTAGTCCCAAGGAACGCTCAAGTACAGCAGAGACATGCCCAGTGTAAGAGCTTCAGGAAGACTTCACCCTAATATTCCTTCATCATTGGCTGTGTGACCTTGGGTAAGTTGCTCTGTCTCTCTGGTCATTAAGTTTGTTCCTCATTTAAGAAACAAGGGAGATGGCCTAGCTGGCATCTAAAGTCCCTTTCAGATCTAATATTCTAGAATTCCAAGACTATTCCATTGGCAAGCCATTTTGACAGGCTGTGGAGTTGTCCTGTCACTCGGGAAGGCCGCCACAGCAACAAAAACTGTTTGGCTGTTCTCCAGGGACTCTTCATCTATGCCTTCTAATGGCATTCCACTTGTTTATTTTTAAACCTCAGGAAAATGTTTCCTTCCCTAAACCCAGTTAGCACAATAGGACAAACCATAAATAGGGAAAGCCCCATGATCGACAAAACATTCTGACTCTTCCTGATCACATCTTCACCTAGACTTTTCGGATCTTAGAGTCGATTGTTTGTGCCACCCTTTCCACACGATGTGAAAAGACCTGGCCAAAAGAGTCAATTCTCTTCTCAGATCAGTCAGATCAAAGATGTTGAACAAATCCAACAGTTTAACAAGATGCTATCTTACAGGTGAACCACACATTGCTTGTGCTTGGGGCCAGTTATTATCTGAGCCAGCTCTTCCCCATGGATGGGATTGACCACAAACAAAATTAAGATGTTGGAGAGGCTGCTTCCATATGATGATGGTATTTCCCGCTTCCTTTGGGAGGGTCTATCTCAAATCCCTCCTTGGCATTCTCTTTCCTCCCCACTGTCACCTGTGTTTCAGTCTCATTGTGTCTGCTCTGGGCCATTTGTCAGCACCACTATGTGTTAACTCTGTAAACAACTGACTAGATTGTGTACCGCTGAACTCCATGGTCTGTAATGTCAGTGCCTCTTGGAGATATACAGTGACCCCTATGTAACTTTGGACAAAGTATTGACTTCTCTGAGCTCCAGTTTCTTCTCTCATCAAGAGCGGCAATAACTCCTACTTCATATGATAGCTTTGAAGATAATAGAATAATATTTGTAAAGTACTTAGCATGGGCCTAACGCAAGGTGAGCACTCAGAAAACGGCATCTCTTTTTTTTAATAAAAATTTTTTTATTATGTTATGTTAGTCACCACACAGTACATCCCAAGTGCATCTCTTTTTAATAATTATTATTTGGGGCGCCTGGGTGGCTCAGTCAGTTAAGTGTCTGACACTTGATTTCTGCTTAGGTCATGATCTCAGGGTTCTGGGATCAAGCCCTGCATCCAGCTTCCCACTCAGCTGGGAGTCTGCTTGTCTTTCTCTCCCTCTGCCCCTCCCCTGCTTGGACTCTCTCTCTCTCTCTCTTTCAAATAAATAAATAAATAAGTCTTTTAAGAAAATAACAATATTAATAATAACTCTTGAATTGGAAAGACCTTGAACACATATCTGGAATTTCCATAAGAAAAAGAGCTGCCACCATCCACCAAGTCCCCTCCTAAAACTGCATTGTGTAAGACGGAGCTGAGTCATGAGAACCTAGTTAGACACTGAGATTGATAGATGAGGACCCACAGTGCCTCTCTGGAGAGTGGAGGTGGGTTCTTTGTTGATGCAGGCTGGTTGGATCCACAGGACCAGCCGAAAGAATCCTGGGCTTTACACAGGATAGAAATCAAATGTGAGTGGGCAGGAAGTGAGAGCAGAGTTTGTTAAAGAGCAAGAGAGAGTGCAGATGCCAACACAGCATCTAGAAGACACAGAAAGGAAAGAAGAAGTCTCATCTTTGCTTGGGGTCTGGGGTTTTTATTGAGGACGGTAGTCTGGTGTACGAGTGTCTCAGGCATCCGGGAACTGGTCAAAACACGGATGAGTGCTCAGGTGTCCTCCATAAGTCACTTATGCCCTGGAGCCCGGGGTCTTGGCTTCAGGACTCAGTGGTGCTTGGGGTCTGTGATCTTAAAAAACGAACATAACCATCCCATCCAGTCACTCTTTAGATGTTATTGATAATGCTGGGAGACTCCAAAGAAATCATTAAGTCCTTGACCTTTACAAGGAAAACATGCATTATTTGTACTATCAGCCATGATGCAGGGTGGGAGTGCAGATCCTAGTGAGAGGAGAAGCAGGAAAAGGAGCAAAAGAAAAAAAAAGCAGTTTTTCATGGGATCCCTTTAGTTTTCTTGTCCTAATTTGATCTTGATTAGGTACAGTTTTCTTAATCATAAAATAGAAATAATTGTAACATTGGCTTTGTAGAGTTGGCCTGAAGTTTAAATGAGGTAATTACATAAAATGCCTCCCAAGGAGCCTAATACATGGAAAGAGCTTGATCAATGTTGGCAGTGCTTAGAATGTAAGCTCCTCGAGTTCCCTCTTGTTTGCAAATGCGTCCCTGATGTCCAGCTCAGGGCTTCATTCAGTGTAGGAACTCAATAAACACTTGTTGAATTAATGAATATCATTAGTATTGGCATTGTTTCCTTTGGAAAATTAAACAAGAAAAACCAATTCCTAATGGATATGCTTGTGTACCCACTATGGACAGAATGCTCCTGAATCCTTAGGTAAAAGCAGGGGATTGGTAAAATCCAACTGGGGAATGAGAATGCAGTTCCAGAAGATGTATAGAAAGGTGGAGACTTAATTGGCAAACACTGCAATGTAACTTAAGAGAGTGTTGCTAGCCTGGGGGGCGGTGGTAGGGGGGTACTCTTACTGAGACCGGTAAAGTTGAGGCCAAGTGACTGTGTATCTGGACTAGAGGAGACTTCCACCCTTCCTGGCAGATGCGAGCCTGCAGGATGGAAACAGTTGCATCAACTTGTACAGTTTGATGACCATAACCATTGAGGTCAATCAACTAACTCCTTTATCCTAAAACTGGCTCTCAAAGCAGCATTCTGGTTATAATTTAATTAGTGGTACAAATGAGAAGTGTGTGGGCTGTTTGGCTTGCACAGTGATTTTTAAAATTAGTTGTTAATATTTATACATCAGGAAATTTCTCATATAAATCCAGATCTTCAACTTCTGAAAAATCAGAAACTCTGGACACACCAAACTCTGAACAGCAACAATTGGATAGATCACATTGGCTGTGTATTTTATAAGGGGAATAAGGTTCCCTGTTGGGCACAATCTCCATGATTCCCCTTCATCTTACCTTTGGTCAGTCCATTTCTTTACCTGCTTGGCCTTATCAGCACTGGGTTTTGCCATCCCTCTGGGGAGCCAACATGCTGACCAGCAGACACAGTATGCCACTGTTATGTTTCTTGCTGCAAATTAATGAATTGTCACTTGGGCTTTTGCTTCTGCCTCTTGTGGGTTTGGTTAATGTGAGTCAGTTCCTTGGGCACTGACTCTCAACACATAAACCAAAATCAAATGTATGGACTTCCTCAGGGTGAGGCTCAGTTTCCCCCAAGCAGTTCTGCCTCAGCTGATATCAACTATGCTCTGAACATCACTCTTCAGCTTGCCCATTATCTTTTTGAATTCCTCAAAGCCCAGAGAACAACCTGCCCCATGACATCTGAAGGGCTGGGGCATCATTCACCAGCTGAGTTGCAAATGAGGCACTGACCCATTTAATCTGTGGACCTACTGCAGATGCTGGAGAAAGCTTTGTTTATGACTGCCCTTGAAGGACTTGACCTTGAATGTCACCTAATTGTCTTGTGCATAACAAAAGCCAATGGAAAATTGCTCTTGACAGACTCATTCCTTCTTGGTTTCCTTGCCATCTCTTTGTGGTTTCCTTCATTAGCTCCTTTCCTCTCAGAGAAAGCCCGTGACCTTGGAGGCTTCTGTGCTTCCTTTCTGAATCTGCATTGCCCCTATAATGGAATGAAGGTGTCTTCCTGCTACCCCGGGATCTATCAGCAAGCAGAAACCACAGATGCCCTCGCAGCTTGCAGCCTCGCCTTCTCAGTTTCATCTCAGTGGGAAAGGGGTCTTTGCAATCCACACTCTCTTTTTTTCCTTTCTCACATCAGAGCAAAAGCAAACAATAATTTAAATAGCATCTTTTTATAATAAGGAAAACCTTCAGCTTTCAACACAACCAGAAAGGAAGCCATTTGTCGCCCGGAATAAGCTGTCAGCATGCACTTGGCATGACTTCCCCACTGGGGGTGATGGATATGCACCGAGCCATCTGTACTTCTCGATCAGTTTTCATGACCAATGCTAGGCATTTGCAAGTCACATTAGGAAGGTAAGTTGTGTTCAGACATTGAAACTAAGGAGTTTGCTTATGAGCTAAACCTTTGGCTTCATTACTGTTACACTAATTACTGTGGTGATCAGCCTAGATAGTCACACACTTAGACATGCAAAATACCTCAGTCACTTCTCTTGTTCTTTACGGTGAGGAAGTAGTTATAGAAAAATATGTAGTCCCCTTTGCAAGTGTATAGAAAATTGCCTTGTATTGGACTCTATACACAGGAGGCAGGATGTCTGCAGTGTCTACCGCTATGTTAATGGATTCTTCTGGAAATGTCAAGGTTGATGATCCAGCCAATAGATGGTCCATAAATTCACTTACCACCCTTCTTTCCTCCAGAGAAACCTAAGAATAAAAGAAGCTTGAGGAAAATCGCTCTTGACAGCCTCTGGGAGCCATTACACTTTTGTCCCTAGATCACTTAAATTTCTAGGGCTCACTTACTGAGTTTCCAGTGTTTGTGGAGTCTATTCCTCAGAAATGCTTGGAACATAGCCACTCCCTTATTTGCTCAAAAAGAATAACAGTAAGTCAAGGGGCCTGAAGTTAAAAGGAGGCTGGAACTTCTCTCTGCGCCCTCTGATCTTGAGATCCACAAAGAAGTTATATGTTCACCATCCTGAAGAGGAAGAGTTTAAATGTCTTCGACTTCTGAAAATTAAATGTTCTCTCACATCTTTTCATGAGTGCAGTAACTGTTGAGCTGCAGGAAGCTCGATCAAGAGATAACATGTTTCCCCTCTCTGCAAAATCCACGCGGATGTTCGATGGTTTAAAATTTCTCGAAACTTCACCCTTCCAGCTGAAAGGGAGTACGATCACAAGATCCAGAACAATGAAAAGTCTGGGCAGAGCAACTTCCGTCTGATCACCACGTCCCAGGATGGAACAAGGGAACATTCCTTAAAGCCCTAGAGAGCTGGTCTGGTAGCTCGTTCAAGATTTGAACTCTAGAAATACAGGAGGTGCTGAAAACAATGGAAACAAGTGAATGAGTGAAATAATAACCAAGCAAACTGACAATCAAACAGATAAACTTATGGAATTCCTGATCCCAGGAGGGAGAGGTGGGCTGACAGCTCTAAATCCCAATAGGGTTTTCATCTTTGTCCTGCCCCACTCAGACTCCTGCATAGCCAACAACCTTGGGAATCTTACCATCCCCGCTTCTGTTGCTAGCTGTGAGTCTTCCCTCTTCCCCCCCTCCCTCCCACACAGGAAAATGCCCTTCTGAGCTGCCTGCCCTCACCTCTGTGGCTGGTGTGTTGCCAGGGCTGGAGGTATCAAGCCCTCCCTCCCCTGACACCATCCCAGGCGTAACCGCCTCCACCCACACGTCCGTGAGGCCCTCAGCACACCGGATGCAGATCAAGGCACACGTTCTCTCCCTCCCACACACACGCCTAAGCATAAAGGGGTCTGTCTCCCACATCTGGCCGCCAGAGAGGTGGGATGGGGCCAGAGCACAGGGCCACCTGCCAGCACCATGGCTCTCCTCTTCCTCCCCGACTCTCCTCAGCCAGCAGACCCTTGATGGAGTTTAGGGCAGAAGATCTGGCGATGGCAACTCCCGGCTTCCTTTCCAGGCCTCTCGTGTATAGCACACACTGTGGCTTTGGAGCTCAAAACGTGGGGTTTTGCCCAATTACTGATGCAAACGTCCATTCGGAAAGTCAAAACCCAAGCAATGGATGGGGTTTTACTTTGCCCTCAGCCCTTCACTCTGACAGCTCCCTACTGAGAACACAGTCTGATGGATGCTGGTGGAAGGGTAGGGCCCCAGGGGAGCTGTGGAAATGAAGAACTCACCCCACGACACAGGCTTGTCCCAGGAGCTTCTGGAGATCCAGGAATTCAACTACACTACCCATGTAAAAGGCCTCTCTCCCCACGACTTCATGACAACTAGGATGTGTCTCCCTGCGGCCAGCGTTCACTCTGCCTCGTTCTTGTATCTGCCTGCAAGACCCCCAATTGGGCGCGTCCTCTGTGTGCTCTCTGAGCTCTGGGCTCTGAGCTGCTGCATTCAAAGCATGGTCTTTCCTGCCTCCGCTGCTGCTCCCAAGACATGCTAGACCCCTCACGGCTCCTGCTTCTCCAGCTCTGCAGCGGAGCCACAGCCCTGCCGTGCTCTCCAGACCAGCGACAGCTTGCTGGCATAGCCACCTCACCTTTGTCCCAGCCCAGTGAACACCTTCGACTTCCCTCTTCCGTCTTCCCTACTCACCATAGAACCTCCCCCCTGGCAGCTCACTTTGGATGACTTTCCAACTGTCCTTTCAACTGGAGCATCTGACTTTCTGTTTTCTTCCCAGGATAAGGATAAGCAGGAGAGTTATGACATGAACAGGAAGAAATTCAAAGATGCTGCATTTGGCTACCATGTGGCCCTCAATTTTCCCTGATGGACAGAGACAGAGAGACTTCAGCAGGGGTTGGTCCTTGCATCTCCACCATCTGTGCTTCAGACTAAGCTGAAAGAAGCGATCGTGGAAAGGGAGAGATAGAGTGTCTGTTGCTGGTTTGTAAAGAATCCTTTATGGCCTGATTACATTGTGATTATTTGGATTTACATTCTTTTTCCCTAAAATATGATTAGAACACGCAAGGTGAATGCAGATAAACGTTGGTAACGATAAAACCAAATGTCCAACCTAGTAGGCTTAAGGCATCACATAATATGACTTGTAATGAAAGCTATTATTTTCAGTGTCAAATAAATACATGAGTTGAAGGAACTCCTTTTATTCCTGTATCTTTAATGTTATGACACTTCTTTCATCTGCATGAAATTTAAAGGATGCTGGCCTATTCAGACAGAAATTTTCCTACTCAGAAGGAACCTAAAATAGGGGTTACTTAGCAAGATAATCACTGCCTCTCAAAATTTCCTTAAAGAGGTTTTAATTAGCGTTCTCCAGTGCCTCAGGTTATGAGTTGTTGAGGTTTGGTTTGGTTTGGCTCTTGCATTTCAATGATTGATATTGAACTACTCTCTCCTGTCACCCAGGAGAATTGCTCCCAATGGGCAAAAGTGAAGTCAGCTCCAAGGGCAGATCTGGGCTTTCCCAGATTCATTATTGCTGCAACGAATAACCCACTGGTTTGGGGGGGGGCAGTGTAATACATGTATCTGTGTTTAAGTGCAGGTAAGAACAAACCCATATAAATAGTAAGGCTGTGTGTGTCTGTAAGGGGTGTGTGTGTGTGTGTGTGTGTGTGTCTGGCAAGTGCAAATTGTCAATACGCAAGAAGCTTACTGGTGGTAACTAAACTGTGCAGGAAGGTTCGAGTGGTGTGGTGCTGGTGCAGGCAGAGCGGATGCGACCCAAGGAAGACATCTGGGGACAGGGTTCGGCCCCATACCAGATTCTTCCTTGAGACTGCCAGGGATAGCAACAGTTAATTATGAGGCAGAAGGCATTTGGAATTAAACCAAAAATGGACCTGGCCTCAGGTTGGGAGTGCAAGGGAATGACAATGTAAGAGTCCAGACTTGTAAAGAAGCAGCTGAGAGAGAAACCAGTTCCAGGTGTGAAGAGTTTAGGACAGTTCCCGAACTGAATTCAAGGAGGGAGGAAAGCCAGAAAGAACTTTGCTTTTATCTAGAAGTGGGGTCATCGAGAAGGAAGTGAGGCTGGTGAAGCCTCGGAAGTGAAGTGAAGGACCTCAGGTGAGAAGTCTGAGCTTTTCTGTGATGTTATCACTGCATGAAAAACCGCACGTGCCTGCCTGTGAGCTGTGTTCACACCTCACAGTAAAGGATTTAGCCTCTGGCAAAAGGGGTTGGATGGGCTGGACTGTGTTCACACAGAGGACAGAAGGCCATCATGGCTTTGTGACCTACAAGACAGTGATAAACTGACACGGGGCCTCATCCCAGTTCTGCCATTAACTAGCTGAGGACCTAGACATGTCCTCCAAAGGCCAGACGTCAGTTTGCTCATCTGGAGGAAAATCAGGCAGGTGACATGTATAATTGAGTGGATACTCTAGGAGATGCCCACATGCATTTTACTGTCAAGGGGCAACTAGGTAATCTCTAAATTCCCTTCCAGCTCTAAAACTTAACATGCAGTGGGCGGGGGGAAAGCTCAGGCTTGGGATTTATTGCCGCCAAAACAAAACAAAAACAAACAAACAACCCAGTTTGATTCACTGACATGACTAATTGTAAACTTGGGAGAGTTCTTAACCTCCCTAAAGCTGAGGGAGGTCTCTAAAATAGGCGTGATGATAAGCCTCCTGCCAGGCCTTGAAAGAAATACATAAGGCAATGGGTCCCCTTCCATAGTCACAGTATGGCTACTGGGAGGCCACCATGTTCCCAGCCCCCCTCTCCCCAGCAGCCAGGTCTGGCCCCGTGACTCAGTTCTACCAATTAAATGAAGAACAGGCCAAGCTTCAGAACATTTCTGTTTGGTTTTTCATTTTCTTCCACTTCCATTGGGGAACTGGGATGGAGATAGCCTGGCTCCGTGACCCATTTATTTCTCCATATAATAACTTCATCACCAGTTTGCCTGATTCTTAATAATATCCAGTTAATATTCCTTTTTTAAATCAGTATCATGGCATAAACTACCTCGGGTAAAATTGACATCCTTAATATTTGAATTTTCTTATCAGAGATATTTTAGCTTTCCATTTATTTCAAGTCATATACATCCCCACAAGGGGATTTTTAAGTTTCTTCATTTGTATGTGTTTTGTCCTTGTCTACTTGGACAGTTACAACAAAATCCCATCAACTGGATGGCTTAAATGACAGACGTTTAGAAATTTCTCATAATTAGAGAGGCTGTAGTGGCTTAAACTCCTAAGTGGTTTTTGTTTTTTGTTTTTTTCTCATACAAGAAGTCCAGATGCATGGTTGCCAGTGTGAGTTGAGAGGCTTCAGGATATTAAAACTAAGGTCTCCTCTATACTTGGACTTTGTGTTTGGGCTCAGGGTGCGGCTTCAGCTCTAGGCATCAACTCCACGTTCTAGGCAGGAAGAAGGAGGGGAAATGGCAGAAAGCACCTCTCTCTAGGGAGCTAAGGGTTTCCCAGATCCTGAGCAAGATGCTGGTTTATGCCTCATAGACCCAAAGTGGGTCCCATGGCTCCACTTTATACTAGGGAAGTAAAGAAAACAGTTTTCTTTCAAAATTGCATTTCTCTCCCCCCAAAATGGGGATTCTTCCAGAAAGGGAGATAGAGAGAATGGGTATTGCTTGAGTAAGCCATGAGACAATTCTGCTACAACGTAAAATCAAATGCATCATCCATCTCCATGATTAATTTGAAATTCTGAAAATCTCCACACGTCTGGAGAAGGGTGGCAAAGAATGGATCTCATCATCTATTATTCCCTCCCCCTTAGAATCAGAACCTGGATTCAGGACCACCATGTATTTCAGTCTCCTTTGTGCCTAGAGTAGCCATGTGACTAAGTTCCGGCCTCTGAGATGCAAGCTGGAAAATTGTGCTGGATTTCCTGAAGGAATCCTTTAAATAGAGAGGGTTACCCTTTTGTCCTTCCCGCCTTCCTCCTTCCTGCTGCCTGGATATGTATGGATGTATGGATATAATAGAGTCATACAATGTGTGAGTTGCACGTCCAGCTGTATGAGCAACGACAGTGACCACCATTTGCCGAGGGCTTCCTACATACCCATCCCTGTGTCTAGAATTAACATGTTGTCTCATTTAATACTGATAATGTCCTCTGAGGGAGGTGCGAACGTAACCACCCACTTTTCAAGGATAAGGAAGCAGAGGTGTAGAGAGCAAGTAACTTGCATGGACCAAGTGGAGGAGCAAGAACTTGAACTCAGGTCATCTGACTCCATAGTCACTTTCTTTAACACCCACCACACCACTCACTGCCCCAGCCTTTCTGAGAACCGGCAGAGGTGAGGTTGG
>NC_048231.1:12886881-12916849 GCF_002007445.2 Ailuropoda melanoleuca | reverse complement strand
TCACTTTCTTTAACACCCACCACACCACTCACTGCCCCAGCCTTTCTGAGAACCGGCAGAGGTGAGGTTGGGAGGTGGCACAGGTATATAGTCTGTGGTCTGAGAGGCTGTCTGTGTGTCCTTCCATGTCTATGCATTCACGTGACCAGTGGCTTCTTCTGAACACCTACAACCTCTCACTAGCTGCATTACCCTGGACTAATTACTTAACTTCTCTGTGCCTCTGTTTCCTCACCTGTAAAGCAGAGGTGATCTACCTGATGGAGTCCTCGTGAGGCTTTATGAGTTAACATGTGCAAAGTCCTCACCTGGAGAGCACTCAGCCTGGGTTGGCTATTACTGTGGCTGCCACTGTTGTCACTTCCCAGGGAAACAAAGCCCATCTGATCGTCACACTTTCCCCAGCATGAACCAGGACTTGTCCATCATGAAGATCACTCTAGCTATGACAGGTGTCCTGGGAACAAGCAAGAGAAAAANTAGCTATGACAGGTGTCCTGGGAACAAGCAAGAGAAAAAAGCAAGAATGAGATTTAAAAAAAACAAAAGCAAAAACCAGAAGCCCCTAGATGACCCTTAGACCCAAGACTGTATCCCCCAGAAACCCTGCCTGCAACATTTCTGAGCAGGATGTCACCAGCCACCTCGTCCATCCCCCACAACTGTTCCTGTGGCCTCTGTCTTCTCTGACCCTCTAGGCAGGGCCCAAGATTGGCCAGGAGTGGCCTCCAGGCCAGAGAGTCATTTGTTCAAGGGTCAGCACTGAGACTGATACAGCCCCTCAGGACCCTCCTAAGCCCCTGACCCAGGAAGAAAGGGGGATCCCAGAGCCCACAGCAGCCCAGACTTCAGAAACCTGCCTTTTTATTTTTACAGGTTAGGATTGGGTAGCCAGTCAATCTGCTTCCTCAGTAACAAGCCCTTTGGCCAAGAGCTAGATTGTCGGGGCGCCTGGGTGGCACAGCGGTTAAGTGTCTGCCTTCGGCTCAGGGCGTGATCCCAGCGTTATGGGATCGGGCCCCACATCAGTCTCCTCCGCTATGAGCCTGCTTCTTCCTCTCCCGCTCCCCTGCTTGTGTTCCCTCTCTCGCTGGCTGTCTCTATCTCTGTCAAATTAATAAATAAAATCTTTAAAAAAAATAAAAATAAAAGAGCTGGACTGTCTTACATGAGTCTATTCCTTACGTCTCCTCTCTCTCTTTGCTCACCCCTACTTCCACCCCTTTCTTTCCACTTCAGCCAGACATGTGGGCCCCTATTTGGCCCCTTATCTCCATCTTTTCTCTTGAGGCAGGGTGTACATCGGCTAAAATCATTATCCTCCATCTCATAACACTCCTGCTACCCACCCCCATTCACTCATGGAACAGAGTTGGCCTGTCTTCTATTTGGAAGTCTGTCGGTGTTAAATCATCTGGCAGACTCTGAGTCAGGGGTGTATTGTTGAAAGCTCCTTACAATGCCCACTTTTCTATTGGGATTTCTCCCATTTGGGGAGTTTGTTTTATATTCTAGATCCTTGCTTTTCAGAAGCATTGGCATCATCATGAAGCTTGTTAGAAATGCAGAATTCAGAACCCCACCCCAGACCTACTGAATCAGAATCTGAAGTTTAACAAGGTCCCCAAGGAATTAGTATGCCTATTAAAGTTTCAGAAGCAGCATTCTAGATATTTATATAATTTTCAGTTTTAGACATTACAAATATCTCTTTTCATTCTATCAAAAGATATCATGGTTTATTTTTTTGAAAAGCAATACTTTTATTTAAACAAATATAATTTTGTCAGATTTTACACTGTTAATTCAGAACAATATTGTTGACATTTTCCCTATGACCCAGATAGGTTAACCTTCTATATTTAGTTCTTTCATAAATCTTGAGTCCCTCTTTTTACATGGTGTTAGGTAGGCAGGTATCGTGTCTTTCACCATAGAGTGGTCACTTTCCCAGTACCATTTGTCAGACAAGCCAACCAGTCCCCGTTGATTTGTAGCATAATGTTTATCTTAAGTTCTGATATACATTTGTACCTCTCTTAATGAGCTTTCTCCTTTGTTCCAACAGTCCATTTGACTGTTCCTGTGCTAGTATCACACTGTTTTGGGCTTGGTGTGGTTTTTATTATACCTCTCCAATATGTTTAGTATGTGATAGGGCAAATGCCCTTCTTTCTTTTTTAAAGATTTTAATTAATTAATTTATTTATTTATTTATTTATTTATTTGAAAGAGAGAGAGCACTAGCAATGGGGGACAGGGGGATGGAGGGAAAGAGACAAGCAGACTCCCCACTGAACAGGAAGCCCAACTTGGGGCTCGATCTCAGGACCCTGAGATCATGACCTGAGCTGAAGTCAGATGATTAACTAAGCCACCCAGATGTCCCTCTTTATGCTTCTTCGTTAAAGTTAAAATTGTCTTACCTATTTGTAGACTGTCTTTTTTCCATATAGATTTTTGGCATAAGCTTATCAAATTGAATCTTCATTTTGTGATAATAGTAAATTTTTAGATAACTGGAGAAGGAGATTGACATGTTTATATTAGTATGTTGTCCCATGATAAAACATGGAATAGCTTTCCATTTATCAGACCTTCCTCTATACCCTTTATAGAGGATTCACTTTTCTTAGTTAATTCTTAAATCCATTTTATTTGATACTGTGGTAAATAGTGTGTTTTGTTGTTGTTATATTTTCTGGTTAATTATTGCTGGTGTAAAGAAATGGCATTGGTTTTTTTCAATATTGATTTCTTTATTTTAGAGAGAGAGTGTGTGCGTGCATGCGAGCAGGGGGAGGGGCAGAGAGAGAGAATCTTGTGTTGTTTTTTTTTTAATTTTTATTTATTTATTTTTTGATGTAAAGTTCAATGATTCATTCGTTGCATATAACACCCAGTGCACCATGCAATACGTGCCCTCCTTACTACCCATCACCAGTCTTTCCCATTCCCCCACCCCCTCTGCTCTGAAGCCCTCAGTTTTTTCTCAGAGTCCATAGTCAGAGAAAGAGAATCTTAAGCAGATGCCCCGCTGAGCGCAAAGTCTGATGCAGGGCTTGACCCCATGACCCCGAGATCATGACCTGAGCTGAGGCCAAGAGTTGGACACTCAACTGACTGAGCCACCTGAGTGCCCCAGAAATGGTATTGGTTTTTAACTGATATTTAATCCAGCAATATTTCTGTGGTGATTTAAAAATATGTGCACATAGTATTTGATTCTCCTTCCTTCAAGAGATGGATCCTATTCCTGTCCTCTAAGTGTGGGTTTGGTGACTGGTGTTAACAAATGGAATGCGGTGAAAGTGATGATGTGTGACTTTTGAGGCGAGGTCATAAAATGCTTAATAGTAGGTCATTTGCTCTAGGAGGAGCCCATTCTGAGAACACTCAAGCAGCCTTATGGAGAGGTCCATGTCATGAGGACCTGAAACCTTCTGCCCATGTAGGCTCCAGCCAACATCTTGACTACAAGTTCATGAGAGAGCCTTATACACACCACCCATCTAAGTCACCAATGACAGTGTGTTATATGAATTTATTCATAGGAAATGTACAAAATGGGCAAGAAAATAGATTAGTGATTGTTTGGATTTGGGTACTGGGGGAGAATGGGATAATAGCTAAAGAGTATGGGGTTTCTTTTTGAGGTGATAAAAATGTTCTAAAGTTGACTATGGTGATGGTTGCTCGTATCTGTGAGTTAATACTAAAACTAATCGAGTTGTATATTTTAGATGGGTGAATGTAGGGTGTTTGGGGCTGAATGTGTCTCCCCCAAATTCAGATGTCGAACCCCTAATCCCCATCATAATAGTATTTAAAGGTGGGGCTTTGAGGAGATAATTAGGTTTAGATTAGGTCGTGAGGGTGGGACCCTCAGGATGGGATTAATGCCCACATAAGGAAGTCAGGGAGATTCTCTGTCCAGGTACATGCATCAAGGAAACATTCCGTGAACACACAGCAAGAAGGTGCTGTCTACAAGCCAGGCGGAGGCCCTCACCAAGAACAGGATCTACCAGCACCTTGATTCTGGACTTCCCAGCCTCAAAAACTGTGACAAATAAGTATCTGTTGTTTAAACCACCGGCCTATTTTGTTACAGCCCCCCAGCAGACTGAGACATGGCATGCATGTGAATTATACCTCACTAAAACTACTGAAAGAATGAAAAAAACGAAAAGAAAACAGAGAAGAAAGGAAAGAAGGCAACGAGATCATTTCATCAATTCATTTCCTCCTTGGAAGTCAACTCTGTGTACCATGGGATAAGGTAGCTTTTTCTAAGATGCTCAAAAAACTCTAGAATCTTTTTATCCCTAATTCTAGACTAATGAGGCCGACTCTCTTTGTATTTACATTACTAAGAGGGATTCACAAGAGACCATTTATAGGACACAGGCCATTTCTTTCATTTAAATAAAAACACACAAAGCTACACTTGTCCATAAATTGTGGGGGGGAAATATCCAAAGAAAACTACAATAAGTTTTATATGAAACAAAAAATCTTTTTAATATTAATACAAGGGAGAAATAAAGTCTTATACATTATTCCCTTGCTTTTTCTGCTTTGTGTGTAACCCTGTTGATCAGAACCACCTGCACAGTCTTTCCCAAAATATATACAATCCAATTTGGGAGTGCGGTCAACATCTGGATATATTTGATGTTGGCTGAAACTTCCAAAGTAATTCCAAAGTTGATATTTCAGTTCCCTGGTAATTAGTAAGATGTGCCATTAAAAATTGTTTTGCTTTACAAAATAAACCAAATTCTTTCTGTGTTAAATTCCCTAGAGGACTCTCTTCATTCCTAAGCCAGCTCAGTCTAGGAAGGCTGATTGCTCAGCTCATGGCGCCAAACTCCATGGTTGTGCTGTATTTAAGATGTTTAAAGTAAATTAATTCAGAGTCACTGCTAAGTGTGAGCTCATCAATAAATGAAGCACAACAAATCCGATCTTTCTCCCATAAGTGGTTTCAACAGCTGTCTTTTCACCCTCTCTGCTCCCCCTCCCCATGCTTGTTATCTCTTTAAGAACCAGAACCTTCTCCAGAGCTGGGATTTTCACTTTCCCTTGTGCTCCTTGCCATGTATCCCCTACCCTCACACCTACATCTTCCCCAGCACCTGATCCAAGTGTGGGGGTGACAGACACCGAAATCACCCAGCAATGTAGACCATCGCTGTGGCTCTCGTGACATCCACGCGCTAAACCAGCTCTTGACTCTTTAAAAGAGCTTCTCACTCAGAATCTTTTCTGAACTATGACAGTCCTCCTTACCTGGTTTCCTAACCACCACCAGATTGGAAGCAGCTACCTGGTTACTGGAGCTAAGCCCCTGTCAGAGGTGATGAGTGTCAGATAACAGAAAAGGGGAAGATAGAAAGCCCAAAACTTGAAAATCATTTCAATCACTCGATGCAGGCACAAAGAAACTTAGATCTCGATAGCCTTTTGGGGGTTATGGTCCTGAGACTCTGGAAGATTACACTACGCTCGAGATATTCCATTTCAGAGAACAGAAAAATATATACAATAAAGTTATATATTTACAAATGTATGGAAACATTTTATTTTTCAAAAAGTTAAAAAAAATTTAGACTTGACTCTTAGAGAAGAAAGTTTTGTTCTCTAGGAGTTAAACTTTTTATTTTTTTTAAAAGATTTTATTTAAATAGCCCATTCCTGGTTATAAGCTAGGCAGGACAGGTCCAGGGACCTAGAGGGGGGCCCACAGGACCAGCTAAGAGGATCCTTGGCTTCATGCACAAGAGAAATCAAACGTGAGCAGGGAGGAAGTGAGAGCAGAGTTTATTGAAGACATAGAGAGAGTGCAGCTGCAGATACAGTCTAGGAGACTTGGAAAGGAGAGAGTCTCGTCTTTGCTTGGGATCCCGAGTTTTTATTGAAGACAGTGGTCTGGTGTACAAGTCCTCTCAGGCACCCAGGAACTGATCGAAACATGAACGAGTGCTCTGGTGTCCTCCATAAGTCACTTATGCCCTGGAGTCAGGGGTCTTGACGTCAGGAGTCAGTGGTGTCTGAGTCTGTGATCTTGAAAAAATGAACCTAACCACCCCATGCAGTCACTCCTTAGATGTTATCGATTGTGCCGGGAGACTCCAAAGAAATCAGAAACTCCTCGACGTTTGCAAGGGGGATGCATGTGATTTGTAATATAAGGCAGCAGGGGTACAGGTGCTAACAGGAATAAAAGCAGGAAAAGGAGCGAAAAGAGCAGTTCTTCATGGGGTCCCTTCAGTTTCCCTGTCTCAACAACTCTGAACCTGACATTGAAAACAGCTGCAGAGCAAAGACCTAGCTGGTAACGTTAGTGATTCTCACGCAGTGCTATTTGGTGAATTCCAGAGCCCCTTCCTTAAAGAAATATTGAATACCTAGAATGTGCCAGAGGCAGTCAGATGATATGGGGAAACAAAAACAAATCAGATACAGTGCCTGCCTCAAAGAGCCTGCCTGAGCCTAGTGTGGAAGACTTCTAGATTAAGAAATAATGACCAAACAGTATGTTGCTATAATAAAGTGCTTCAGAGCCAGAAAGGGAGACGTTTATTCTGTTTTCAAGGGATGAGAAAGGCTTTAGAGAAGATGTAACTTTTGAGGTGTGTCTTAGTGGGGTTTTAAGGGTGGTAATAAAGCTCACTCTATCCCCTTGGAGTTTGAACCAATTAAGAAATATAATAGGGAGTAAAATATTGCATATAAAACTGGATTAGAGAATGAGGCTTAGGCCTACAGGCAAAAAAAAAAAAATCATCCTTCCGTTTCTCTCAAAGTCTAGACCTCAGGAGCTGCTCACATACTGAGTTCTGGAGAAAACCGGGTGAGCAGGACAGGCTCATCCGCAGCAGACAGGGTTGTTGCCTGCCTCACACGTGCTGAATGCAGAAGAGAGGAAGGCCATGTGTGGGAGACATTTTTAACACGTCAGCCTCACCACACAGAGAAATAGGAGGCAGAGAAGTGTCAGACTCCTCCAGTCCAAAAATTTATGCCTCCTTCGGTAAGGAGATACAGCCAAGCGCAAGAGAGGGACCACACATCTTTCCTCAACACTCTTCCCTTCTGGTGAATATAGCAGGAGTGCCCTCCCCTCAACCCAAACGTGAGGAGCAGTGGGAAGGATCCATGCCAGCAGGTCTTGAAGGATAAATAGATACTCAACAGATTTCCCTCATAGACGGAAAAGGAAGAGCAAAGCAGGGAGATTTCAGTGTACGTAGTGCCTTGGGAAATGGGACGTAATCACAGAGAGTTTCCTGGAACGTGAGTTTTCTAACTAAAGGTGGAGGATGCCCCTGAGTAAATATTTGCACTCCTCTCAGTCAAAGCCCTTACTTCTTACTGGACTCAGTCCAGCATCTAACAACACCACAGAAGGGCTCCACGGGTTCCTGTTCATCTTACTTGGCGTTCACTGAGCTTTCTGAATCTATGGGTTGATGTCTTTCATCAGTTTGAGAAATTTTTCAGTCATAATTCCTTAAATACCGCTTCCATTGCCTCTCTCGGCTCCTTCTGAGACACTGACCCTCTCACCTGTCACACTGTTGATGTTCCTTTTTCCATATTTGTCCTCTGTATCATTTGTTCTGAATGTGTTCTAATGACCTATCTTCTAACTAGTTAGTAAACTGTGTTCACAATCTGCCATTAAACCCAGTCATTGAGTTCTCCTTTCTGGACACTGTGGTTTTCATTTCTAAACGTCCATTTGATTCTTTTTAAAGATTCTGTTCCAAACGTCTAGTGACATTTTCTATTCTGTCATTGCTTCTGTCCATCTTTTTCTCTACTTTCTCAACTATAGTAATCATGGCTATTTAAAAGTTCTTAACTACTAATATCTGGACCACCTGTGGGTTTATTTCTATTGCCTGATTTTTTTACTTAGTTAACTGTGACATGATCTTTGCTTTTTAGCAAATTTTTATTGTATGCCAAACATTTCATAAAGACCTATAGGGCTCCAGATCCTCATCAGGCATCAGGCAGGAGACTGTTCATCAGAGATTGAGCTGGATCAAGACGTGGATACAGTTTTACTAAGAGTTATGGGAAAACCCCATCTACTGTCAGCTTACCCCCGTTCCTACGGTGTGACTCCCCAGAGCTTCAATCAGATCCTGGCAGGTCTCTGTCCCCATAACCCCAAAGACTGCAGGAGATTCAGCTCCACCTTTCAGAGGTTTCGTGCTTAGTTTTTTAGCATCTTGCCTTACACAGATTCCAAATTTGGTGTGAAACAATAGGGAGCCCAGCCATCCGCTTGAGGTCTCTGTGATCTTCAGCTGGGTCACCTCTGTCTCTCATAACTGTCATAAACTCTTTGTCCTTCAGCAGCTGGCTTAGGGGCAAGCCAAATTCCTAGGCTCCAGCAGCTTCCGGAATCCGCAGGTGAAATGGGCCCGCCGGACTTCGGGGCAGTGTACCACTCCCTACAGCCTTCATCTGCCGCCTCTTTGTATTCAGTTCAGCTCACCTGACCATTTTCCTTTCTTCAGTGCCTCCAGACCATAGGATATTTCACTCCGTCTTTTCAAACATCTTACCTAACTCTTTGGTCACCCATCCAGCCTCAGATTCAGAAAATGTTCTGGCCGGGGTCGAGGGGGGTAGCCACGTGTTTGAGGCTCCTCAAACCCCTGCTTTGGGCAGCCCAGCCCCACAGGACCACTGTGAGAGGTGCTGCATTCTCTGCCCCTTCCGGTGGGCAGCCTCAGCCCAGACCACAATCAGAAAATGATCCCAGAGGAATGAAAGGCAGCCAAAGATCTACCCACCTCCAACAGCTCTCCCCTTTCTGAAATCTTAGTCCATTTATTCTTGCAGCTTCCTCAACTCTCAGATGCCATTAAAAATAAGACGTTGTGGGGTGCCTGGGTGGCTCAGTCCGTTAAGCACCTGCCTTTGGCTCAGGTCATGATCCCAGGGTCCTCGGATCAAGCCCTGTATAGGGCGCCCCACTCAGTGAAGAGCCTGCTTCTCCCTTTCCCTCTCCTCCCCACTCATGCTCTTTCTCTCTCGCTCTATCTCAAATAAATAAATTAAGTCTTTAAAATTTCTTTTAAAATAACACCTTTGTAATTTACCGAGGTTTTTCCTGCTTCTTGCCAGTGACTTGGTCTGCCACGATCTACTGTAACCTACCCAGAAGCAGAGCTCGGCTTCACAGGTTTGCCTTTGGCTACTCGCCGCCCACCCCGCACCTGCCCTGCAAATATGCACTCTCCATTCCCTTACTCTGCAGCGCTTTTCCTCATTGGACTCTTCGCTCCCATAAACACCAATGGCAAGCCCTGGTCACCACATTTCTGGCTCCCCGATGGCCAGGGTCTCCCCTCTCAGCGTAGCCCTCTGCTAAGGATCCACACCAGTGGGGGACAAGTATAGGGAGTACCGCAGCCCCCTGCGTCTGGGGGACAGGGCTCACAGGCTGAGCTGTGGGCCTGGAAAGCTTCAGATGTTTCTCACACTCCCGGATCATCACCCTGCTCAAAGGGGAGATGCATGGCTTTTAAAAATGGGATAGAGGGGCGCCTGGGTGGCACAGCGGTTAAGCGTCTGCTTTCAGCTCAGGGCATGATCCCGGCGTTACAGGATCGAGCCCCACATCAGGCTCCTCCGCTATGAGCCTGCTTCTTCCTCTCCCACTCCCCCTGCTTGTGTTCCCTCTCTCGCTGGCTGTCTCTATCTCTGTCGAATAAATAAATACAATCTTTAAAAAAAAAAAAAGAAATGGGATAGAAAATATTTTTTTTAAAGATTGTATTTATTTATTTGACAGAGAGAGACAGCCAGCGAGAGAGGGAACACAAGCAGGGGGAGTGGGAGAGGAAGAAGCAGGCTCATAGCGGAGGAGCCTGATGTGGGGCTCGATCCTGTAACGCCGGGATCATGCCCTGAGCTGAAAGCAGACGCTTAACGACTGCACCACCCAGGCGCCCCTGAAAAGATTTTTTAACAGCAAAGACTGCTTAGAAAAGATTTAAGCAGAGCAATATTATTCAGATTGTGGCCCTTACATGTCTCAAGTGAATGGAAAAAGTTTGAGGAAAATGTTTTTAAATTGGGAGATTTTAGTGCATGCTTGCACCCACACACAAATCTAGATTCCTATTGTTTCTTTAAAAACCAAGTGACCTGGTACCTGGGCTCACAGTCTCAGGACACATACTGTCTTGAGGTGAGACATGCCCCTTCTGCAGGTGACATGGGTGAGGCCCCCTGGTAGCAGGGCCCGCGTTGAGGTAAGTAGGTTGCCTCATGTAAGCAGGATTCCCTCTCAGGGTCCTGCCAGAGGACAGTCGGCATTTGCCTCACCCTGAGAGTGAGAGTGAATGCCTCCCCACCTGGTTCTGCCCCCCACCAGAGCCTCACCTCAGTCAGGCAACCCCCTGGCCTGTGTGGAGCCACCGTCAGCCCTCCATCAGCCCTCACCTCACACACCTGCCTCTCGTCACAACAGCAGGCACAGCAACCCACAGAAGCTCGTTCTGAAATCTCTTCCTCCTTCCTTCACTGCTGCTTAAATGGAGTGTTTATTATTAATTACACACACCTTCATCATCTGGTGGGAAAGCGAATACGTGTCCCTTCACAGCGTTCTGAGTCCCCACACAGCTCCACTGTACCTCAAACAGGAAGCCAGTTGCTAGGAGACGAGCAGGCAAACTCCAAGAGACGAGCGCTTTCTACCTTTTCTCTCTGAAGTTCTTGGTCTAATCCCAGCCCAGGGTAGCCTGTCAGTACATTTAGAAAAAAAGAAAATTCCCTCCCTCTCTCACTCCGTCTCTTCTCCCCTTTCATAACTTCAAAGGAGACTTTGCATGTATTATTAGAGAAATAACAAAACTGTTAATGAACACACAGTAAAATATAGCCTCAACTTCTCAAGTTCCATCTGTAACTCTGCGGTCTGCTTTCCTTAGGATAATGGCATGATATGGCATGATATGCTGGTATAGAAACCCCTATGAACTTGTGAGGGCTTTTTTTTTTCTTTTCATGTTCCTTCTAGAAATATGAAGGTGATGGATTAGACCCCAGAAAGAAACCTAAAAAATATAAAAGAATTTGGAAACTCTTCTGCGTTGAGTTTTCAATGTCAAGACTCAACTTGGTTGGTCAAATAGTGTGGATCCCTTAGAAGGTGTGGGAATCCAGTTAAACGAGAAAAGTCCTAAATATTCACAAAGAAAATATGCAGCATCCGTAAGAGATTATTAAACATAACGGGCCACTGGCATGTCTCATTTTGTTCTTCCAGTGGCAGATGGTAAACAGGATGTTGAAAAATGGAGGTTGAGCTCTCTAACTCTGCGCAAGCCCCTTGATGGGGCACGTTTGTAAACAGGAACGCTTCAAGGCATCCGGAGCTGGGGATCCCATGATGTCTTGCAGCGTTTCCTAAAGTGTTCCAGCTGGGACAGGCTGACCCCCAGTACTATCCCAGAACCTGTCCTTTGTGCCTGAAAGAGCTAGAAGAATTGGAGGCAGTGGTCAGCTTGCAAAGACCAAAATATCTACAATCTCACCCTGTCCATAAAAAGTTCGTGGACCTCCACTTTAAATCAATGCCTAAAATTTGAACATTTTTAGTTCTTCACTTAGAACAAGAATATTATCTTTCACAATATTCACAAAACCAACTAAAAACATTAAATTCAGCTTCCTTATTTTCTTCTGTAGTTCAATGTATGATAAATGTTAGTTATGCAACAAGACTTTTGTCCCTCCCTAGTGCAATCTAGTTCAATTGGCTATATAATATGTATGATTTCTTTTCTCACTTTATTGCTCAGAGATTAATAATCTCATTTGGAATTTTCTGTCCTAGAGAGGGGTTACTTCTTTAATTTTTATCCAACCTACACATTTCAACCATTCTAGCATCAAATTTCAAAATCATTTCTATTAAAGTTTAAAATGATCCATTATTTTCTGTAAATATTGCACTGCTACCTGCCATCGAAAGCATCACTGTATTTGGCTAAATATTGACATATAATATTATTTCAGGCTTTGACACGTATTTGTCTTTGTTGAATACCTTGACTAGCGGCTGTTTATTCAGCCTTCTCCTGTCAGTTTTAATAATGGCATGAGTGCATTCGACATGCAAACCTGCTCACTTTTAGGGTTTCCAGTTTTTAAAAATTTAAGCAGTTCATTTCTCTGAAGATTTTCTTTTTTTCTTTTTCAGACTTTTTTCTTTTCTGAGCTCTGCTCTCATATTTTCTTTCTATCCTTATCTTGACTCGTTCTCATGCTTTCAAGGATCTAGGAAAATGAAATGGAATTGTATCTATTTATCAAAAAAAGTAAATTACTGTAAGTGTAAAAATAAAAATGAATCGGCGTCGCACTTTCAAACGTGTTACCTCTAGACCTTGACCAACACACATTTAAGAGTCATTTGAATTGTTTAATGTTACAAGATGTCCCTCAGCCACCATATGCACCTGTTGTGAATAGCACAGAATTGGAACCGTGAATCAGAGCACAGAGAGAAGCAAGAAAATGGACATTTGGCACCGTGAGGAGCAACCCTTTGCTGTGCCCCAAACTATTCCTTTGATGCTAAGAGGAAGTATTTGACAAGTTAATTTGTCTTTTTTCTACACTAGGCCCTGCCAGGCCCTTCCTACATGTCACAACAGCCTCCAGCTCCCATAAACCTTGGAGTGGTCTACCACAGCCCCCTTTTGTTTTGAAGCCCTAGAACAAGAGATGAAGGCATCGCTCTGATTCCTGACGGTGTGAGTGAGGGGGGTTCCAGGTGACAAGCGACCCTGTGCTAGCACTGGGGGTCGCATCCTGAGGGACCTGAGCATTCTCTTGCACATGGTGTATGTTGCATGGGGGCATGATCTGTGGGTACTGTATACCATGGCACCCCTGTTGCTTAGATTTAAAGGTGGTACTGCGATTGAGGGACCATCTTCTTTGGGGTCCCCCTGCCTCAGGCTGCGCTGGGCACAGAAAAGCAGGAAGTTTAAGATGACATTTGAGAGCATCCCCCAAGCCCGGGAAGGGGGCAGCAGTTCCTGGGTTCTGAGCACAGTGTCCTGGGGATGTGAGGGAACTTCAGAGGTACATCTGCTAGAGGCAGGGACCCTGGGCTGGGCAGTGACCTCCAGGCCACAGCTCAGCAGGTGCAGAACAAGGCGTGTATCAAACAAGGATGAGGTAAGTGAAAGACCGGAGACCTCCCCGCTAGGACCTCTAGGACGTTTAGATGACCCTTGAAGGGCAGGTGGAAGCCTTAGTAGTTACTAGAATTAGAATGCCTTTTCAACGTAGCCAGACCAGAAGCCATTAGCCAGATTTAGAGCAGGAAGAAAGAAATGTGACATTTCCTACACACCATTTTATGCAACAAACTCATAATCTACCACATAAATAAGTTTGGTGAAGACTGACGCTCTTCTCCTTTTCTCTGCCCCACAGTCTGGAGAAGATGGTCTGGAGAAGAGTGGGCATTGGGGTCTTCCTTACCGGACAAACTGTGGTCCTTCTGGAATTTACTGCAGGGGAAAAATGATCTGTGTTTCTGCATCTGGACCCTCTTCAGATCACGCCGTGGAAGAATCCCTGGTCAGAGAAGCCAGTGCCTGGCCGCTCTTTCCAAGCTCAAGTACCTCATCCCCATCCCTGCTCCCCAATTCTTTCCACACTGGCTCAGGATCTGGAGGAGGGAGTTATGGGTGGCAGGAAGTTTTGCCATCAGTGCGAGGAGAGGAAAATGGAGCCATCAATGCAAAGTCTTTTTTCCTCTGAATGCCTTCTGGGTTGAAGGAATAAGGTATTTATCATTTGCTCAGTGCTCTGAGGATCTTTTGCTTTCAGGGACCCCCCTCTTCTCCCCGGCCCCAGAAACATCCTTGAAAGTAGTGCTCTGTGCCATGGGAGTCACCTGGCCCATGAGTGGGTCACTCCAGACATTAGCTGTGGGTCACACTGTAGACACTGACAGAGCTGTGGGTCCCACACAGGGGTTCTCCGGGTCTGAGAGTCCCTGTCCTGAGCCAAGTCGACTTGCCTTCAGATTGTCTCCTGACACAGCTTCCCTTCACTTGAAGGCAAAGCTCAGAAGCGGACAGCAGAGGGAGCCCGCGGCCTGCCGTTGGCACTCAGGCTGGGACTGGCTGTCACTGTGCGAGGGCCTACTGGCTCACCCCCAAGGCACTGGGGCGCACAGAAAACACACAGTCACTTAGGTGAATGCCTCCCAAGGGCCCACTGTGGTTTCCCTACAAAAATCAGGACCTGTGTCCCTCCACACGTAAACCCAGGCTTCCACCGTGGCCCTGTTCCTAATAAGCAGGCGGAAAGACAGCTCCTGTCTGTTAAAGCTCGTTTTCCTCAGAGACTTACAGAGGGAATGTACCTTCATTTCCAACTCCTTTGCAGGAGACAGGCCTGCCCCTTTCCTGGATCTGAAATGTTTGCCCCTTCCCTCTGGCTCTCTTTGAATCTGTGGACACGTGGGAAAGCGGCCAAGGGACTCCCAGTTTCTGAGGGCCTTGAACGAGTGAGTCGTCTATAAGAAGCACCTTTTGGCCATGAAGCTAATCAATTCGGCCAGCTATCCGATGCCTGATTTTCGAAGAGGCATTCTTAAAGTGAGGCACGCTGCTTTGTGCTGTAGAGATATCACTTTCAAGTGGCGCTGAGCCCCGGTAGAGCAAACCTGGGGTGTAACCCCTGTTGAGCAAAATGTGAAGAAAAAAAGGAGCAGAGGCAACATCTGTCCACTCCCCATGCCCGTGGGTTCGGCCAGGCCAGGCCCTCTTCCTTCCTTCCCTCTGCTAAGGCTTCGAGCTCTCCACAGCGCCCGTGCGCTCTTCATAGATTCGCAGGGCAGGTGCTGGAGGTTTCTTGCCATCGGCATGGACTGCTTTTCAGAAGTGCTCGCACCTTCACATTCCAGGAGGGTGCCTTCTGGGAACTTCCTCCTCCTGGTCGCCCACTGCTGAGTTACCTGGTTGTTTTCTGAGGCCCTCCTTCTGTCACCTGTACCCTGATTTCCACCCCACCCCCAGGCATCACAGAGGCCTCAGCCACCCAACCGTCAGCCTTGTCCAGAGGCCCCACAGAGAACATTGACAGGGGGCAGACACCGACAATGCCTCCTCACCAAGGGAGTCAAAGTCAGCCTTCATCTGCACAGACACAACAAGCCTGGAGCTGGCAGGGCCAGGAGAAGGCAGTGGTGGCCAGGAGGGAGCCTAGAAGGGTGAGTATGGGTTTGGAACGTGGAGGGTTCATAACTGGCTGAATAGTGCTTCCCAAGGAATCCTGTTTGAAAGTGAGGGGTCCCGGTCTGGAAGGTGGTGGGTGGTGGCCGCAGGCCCTGTCCTCGGCCAGTCAGCATCATCATCAGGGATGGTCATGGAGGCATGACGCGTGTGAATCACACTTACCGTGACACACTTTGAGGGATAGCTGTTGTCCTAAGTGACGGAATCAGCATTGTCGCAAGTATTCAACAGACTGAAATAGTCCAATCAAATAAGGTGAAATTTAACTGAGATAAATGTGAAATTTTGAAGGAAGAACTTAAAACACCACGTGTGAAAAGTCTCAGGTGTTGGAGGTGCCTTTGAGGGCGTGGCAGAAAAAAACGCACGAGAGTCATAAGCTGCGTCATGAGGGATATTGAATCCAGAATTAGAAAAGTGGTTACCAGCACTAGAAGACTGTGTCCCTTCCTGCCTGTCACCCTTAGAAGGGACCCCAGGCACACAGTGACCAGCATGGGGAGGGGACTGAGGACAAAGCCAGTAAGGGCAATGAGAAGCCCAAGGATGCTTGGTCCCGGAGAAAAGGGATGTGGAAAGGCGTTGGGAAGGAGGGGTGACACTTTGGGATTTCGGAGGATAGAACCAGGCCCGGCAGGCTGGGAGGCACATTGGCCCAAGGCTTTAGGATCCCGCAGACCCGAGTCCAAACCCAGCTGAGTGACTCCGTGATCTCCCTAGCCCTCCGAGCCTTGGCTTTCTCAGCTGAAAAGCAAAAGTCCCGGTACCACTGAGCTCCAGAACCACCCCCAGGGTAGGACAGCAGCCACGATGTCCTCACAGAGGGCCAGAAACATTCTAAGTGGTTGGTAATGTGTACCTCTGGTTACTACCTCGTAGCAGTTAGAGGGAGGCAATTTTTGGCTTAAGTGTAAAAGACCCCTCTAGCACTTGGAGCTCCCCTCCGCAGAGGGCAGCTTTGGCAGGTGTCGGAGGTTCAGGCGGTGATAATGCTGGAGACCGAATGGTTTTTGCGCACTGCGCGGGCCTAGCTAGATCGATGGCAGGTGATTCCTTTCACCTCAACGGAGAATTTCACGATCAGGCTCTTCCCGCCTCTGAGATATGAACTGTGCTTGGCTTCTCTATGACTAGCGCACGCAGACTCCCTTCCACCCGTCAAAGGGGAGGGTGGAGGCGTCCCCACCGCTAGACATGGGGAAGCTGCCCCTAGCCTGGGGCAGTGGTCCCGGCCCGGCCATGAAGTGGGGCGCGAAGCTGTGAAGGCAGAGCCTGGCTGGATGCAGCTGGGATGTGAAGAGGCCCGTCGGTGTCCGGGGAGGTGGATGTCCCTTCCTTACCCGAGAGCCTCTTTCTTAAAGAGTCACGGGGATACCAGGGGATGCTCCCTGCACCCCAGCGGGGGGCTTTCCTTGATTCCCCGCCTGCTGCTGCTTCTGGCAGTTCTCTGGCAAGTTAAGGATTTGGGCCAGCTGGCAGGGTGCGTGGCTGAGCACAAGGTTCGCAGGAGGAAGATGCTTAGGGGATTAAGCCGACAGATCTCCCACATTAAGCTCACCCGGGCTTGAGGCCCAGAAAGCAGGGCAGCTGGGCGGCCTCCCATACCTCTAGACGGCAGGCAGGGGGTGTCACGGCCCCGCAAACTGCAGCGCCGGGCACATGGCTTCCCTGGCAACGGAAGTGCTGTCGCTGGTGCTCCCGAAGCAGCTGGGAAATTTTCCTAGAGCTTCAGCCACCTGCTCCAGGCCTCGGAGTGGACACGCTGCCAGCTGCGGACTGGGGCTTCCCTTACCACGGCCTGCCAGCTACCTTCCGACTGCCCTGCTTACTCTATCCTTCTGGAGGCTGTGAGGGCTGCCCCAAATATAGAGCAAAACCCACACTTCCAGGAACGAAGGGAAGGCCCAGGAGGACAGTGCTTTCCCAGCCCTGAAGGTTTGCGGGCCCTCTCGGGACCCGCAACAACTGTCAACCTTCACCAGGGCTTTAGGGTGGAGTTCTTGGTCTTCGTGGGAAGAGGGGTGGGGGTGAAGGTTGATCTCCTCTTCCTCTGCCAGCCTGTTCAGATGGCAAACCTTGGCTCTCAGAGCAAGCCGGTGATAAAAGTCCGTTTTCCCAATAACTGAGGGTGCCGAACATCAATGTTCATTGGTCCTTTAGGTAATGTAGTTTGTGAAATTCCTTTCTAGACCTTTGCTCATTTTGTCTGTATGGTGGTCTGTCTTGTTGATTTTTAGGAGTTCTGTATTCTGGACAGGAGCCCATTGTTGGGTATATGTTTGACATATAGTCTTCTCTGTGTCTTTGGAGGAATAGAAGTTCTTACTTTCAGTGGGGTTCAATCCTTCCTTTTATTATTCTATTAAAGAACCCTCTGCCTCTATCATAAAGACGTTCTTCATGGTATGGTCCAGAATCTTTAGACCTACATAAATATGCAAGCNTTCCCTCTCTCGCTGGCTGTCTCTATCTCTGTCGAATAAATAAATACAATCTTTAAAAAAAAAAAAAAGAAATGGGATAGAAAATTTTTTTTTTAAAGATTGTATTTATTTATTTGACAGAGAGAGACAGCCAGCGAGAGAGGGAACACAAGCAGGGGGAGTGGGAGAGGAAGAAGCAGGCTCATAGCGGAGGAGCCTGATGTGGGGCTCGATCCTGTAACGCCGGGATCATGCCCTGAGCTGAAAGCAGACGCTTAACGACTGCACCACCCAGGCGCCTGAAAAGATTTTTTAACAGCAAAGACTGCTTAGAAAAGATTTAAGCAGAGCAATATTATTCAGATTGTGGCCCTTACATGTCTCAAGTGAATGGAAAAAGTTTGAGGAAAATGTTTTTAAATTGGGAGATTTTAGTGCATGCTTGCACCCACACACAAATCTAGATTCCTATTGTTTCTTTAAAAACCAAGTGACCTGGTACCTGGGCTCACAGTCTCAGGACACATACTGTCTTGAGGTGAGACATGCCCCTTCTGCAGGTGACATGAGTGAGGCCCCCTGGTAGCAGGGCCCGCGTTGAGGTAAGTAGGTTGCCTCATGTAAGCAGGATTCCCTCTCAGGGTCCTGCCAGAGGACAGTCGGCATTTGCCTCACCCTGAGAGTGAGAGTGAATGCCTCCCCACCTGGTTCTGCCCCCCACCAGAGCCTCACCTCAGTCAGGCAACCCCCTGGCCTGTGTGGAGCCACCGTCAGCCCTCCATCAGCCCTCACCTCACACACCTGCCTCTCGTCACAACAGCAGGCACAGCAACCCACAGAAGCTCGTTCTGAAATCTCTTCCTCCTTCCTTCACTGCTGCTTAAATGGAGTGTTTATTATTAATTACACACACCTTCATCATCTGGTGGGAAAGCGAATACGTGTCCCTTCACAGCGTTCTGAGTCCCCACACAGCTCCACTGTACCTCAAACAGGAAGCCAGTTGCTAGGAGACGAGCAGGCAAACTCCAAGAGACGAGCGCTTTCTACCTTTTCTCTCTGAAGTTCTTGGTCTAATCCCAGCCCAGGGTAGCCTGTCAGTACATTTAGAAAAAAAGAAAATTCCCTCCCTCTCTCACTCCGTCTCTTCTCCCCTTTCATAACTTCAAAGGAGACTTTGCATGTATTATTAGAGAAATAACAAAACTGTTAATGAACACACAGTAAAATATAGCCTCAACTTCTCAAGTTCCATCTGTAACTCTGCGGTCTGCTTTCCTTAGGATAATGGCATGATATGGCATGATATGCTGGTATAGAAACCCCTATGAACTTGTGAGGGCTTTTTTTTTTCTTTTCATGTTCCTTCTAGAAATATGAAGGTGATGGATTAGACCCCAGAAAGAAACCTAAAAAATATAAAAGAATTTGGAAACTCTTCTGCGTTGAGTTTTCAATGTCAAGACTCAACTTGGTTGGTCAAATAGTGTGGATCCCTTAGAAGGTGTGGGAATCCAGTTAAACGAGAAAAGTCCTAAATATTCACAAAGAAAATATGCAGCATCCGTAAGAGATTATTAAACATAACGGGCCACTGGCATGTCTCATTTTGTTCTTCCAGTGGCAGATGGTAAACAGGATGTTGAAAAATGGAGGTTGAGCTCTCTAACTCTGCGCAAGCCCCTTGATGGGGCACGTTTGTAAACAGGAACGCTTCAAGGCATCCGGAGCTGGGGATCCCATGATGTCTTGCAGCGTTTCCTAAAGTGTTCCAGCTAGGACAGGCTGACCCCCAGTACTATCCCAGAACCTGTCCTTTGTGCCTGAAAGAGCTAGAAGAATTGGAGGCAGTGGTCAGCTTGCAAAGACCAAAATATCTACAATCTCACCCTGTCCATAAAAAGTTCGTGGACCTCCACTTTAAATCAATGCCTAAAATTTGAACATTTTTAGTTCTTCACTTAGAACAAGAATATTATCTTTCACAATATTCACAAAACCAACTAAAAACATTAAATTCAGCTTCCTTATTTTCTTCTGTAGTTCAATGTATGATAAATGTTAGTTATGCAACAAGACTTTTGTCCCTCCCTAGTGCAATCTAGTTCAATTGGCTATATAATATGTATGATTTCTTTTCTCACTTTATTGCTCAGAGATTAATAATCTCATTTGGAATTTTCTGTCCTAGAGAGGGGTTACTTCTTTAATTTTTATCCAACCTACACATTTCAACCATTCTAGCATCAAATTTCAAAATCATTTCTATTAAAGTTTAAAATGATCCATTATTTTCTGTAAATATTGCACTGCTACCTGCCATCGAAAGCATCACTGTATTTGGCTAAATATTGACATATAATATTATTTCAGGCTTTGACACGTATTTGTCTTTGTTGAATACCTTGACTAGCGGCTGTTTATTCAGCCTTCTCCTGTCAGTTTTAATAATGGCATGAGTGCATTCGACATGCAAACCTGCTCACTTTTAGGGTTTCCAGTTTTTAAAAATTTAAGCAGTTCATTTCTCTGAAGATTTTCTTTTTTTCTTTTTCAGACTTTTTTCTTTTCTGAGCTCTGCTCTCATATTTTCTTTCTATCCTTATCTTGACTCGTTCTCATGCTTTCAAGGATCTAGGAAAATGAAATGGAATTGTATCTATTTATCAAAAAAAGTAAATTACTGTAAGTGTAAAAATAAAAATGAATCGGCGTCGCACTTTCAAACGTGTTACCTCTAGACCTTGACCAACACACATTTAAGAGTCATTTGAATTGTTTAATGTTACAAGATGTCCCTCAGCCACCATATGCACCTGTTGTGAATAGCACAGAATTGGAACCGTGAATCAGAGCACAGAGAGAAGCAAGAAAACGGACATTTGGCACCGTGAGGAGCAACCCTTTGCTGTGCCCCAAACTATTCCTTTGATGCTAAGAGGAAGTATTTGACAAGTTAATTTGTCTTTTTTCTACACTAGGCCCTGCCAGGCCCTTCCTACATGTCACAACAGCCTCCAGCTCCCATAAACCTTGGAGTGGTCTACCACAGCCCCCTTTTGTTTTGAAGCCCTAGAACAAGAGATGAAGGCATCGCTCTGATTCCTGACGGTGTGAGTGAGGGGGGTTCCAGGTGACAAGCGACCCTGTGCTAGCACTGGGGGTCGCATCCTGAGGGACCTGAGCATTCTCTTGCACATGGTGTATGTTGCATGGGGGCATGATCTGTGGGTACTGTATACCATGGCACCCCTGTTGCTTAGATTTAAAGGTGGTACTGCGATTGAGGGACCATCTTCTTTGGGGTCCCCCTGCCTCAGGCTGCGCTGGGCACAGAAAAGCAGGAAGTTTAAGATGACATTTGAGAGCATCCCCCAAGCCCGGGAAGGGGGCAGCAGTTCCTGGGTTCTGAGCACAGTGTCCTGGGGATGTGAGGGAACTTCAGAGGTACATCTGCTAGAGGCAGGGACCCTGGGCTGGGCAGTGACCTCCAGGCCACAGCTCAGCAGGTGCAGAACAAGGGTGTATCAAACAAGGATGAGGTAAGTGGAAGACCGGAGACCTCCCCGCTAGGATCTCTAGGACGTTTAGATGACCCTTGAAGGGCAGGTGGAAGCCTTAGTAGTTACTAGAATTAGAATGCCTTTTCAACGTAGCCAGACCAGAAGCCATTAGCCAGATTTAGAGCAGGAAGAAAGAAATGTGACATTTCCTACACACCATTTTATGCAACAAACTCATAATCTACCACATAAATAAGTTTGGTGAAGACTGACGCTCTTCTCCTTTTCTCTGCCTCACAGTCTGGAGAAGATGGTCTGGAGAAGAGTGGGCATTGGGGTCTTCCTTACCGGACAAACTGTGGTCCTTCTGGAATTTACTGCAGGGGAAAAATGATCTGTGTTTCTGCATCTGGACCCTCTTCAGATCATGCCGTGGAAGAATCCCTGGTCAGAGAAGCCAGTGCCTGGCCGCTCTTTCCAAGCTCAAGTACCTCATCCCCATCCCTGCTCCCCAATTCTTTCCACACTGGCTCAGGATCTGGAGGAGGGAGTTATGGGTGGCAGGAAGTTTTGCCATCAGTGCGAGGAGAGGAAAATGGAGCCATCAATGCAAAGTCTTTTTTCCTCTGAATGCCTTCTGGGTTGAAGGAATAAGGTATTTATCATTTGCTCAGTGCTCTGAGGATCCTTTGCTTTCAGGGACCCCCCTCTTCTCCCCCGCCCCAGAAACATCCTTGAAAGTAGTGCTCTGTGCCATGGGAGTCACCTGGCCCATGAGTGGGTCACTCCAGACATTTAGCTGTGGGTCACACTGTAGACACTGACAGAGCTGTGGGTCCCACACAGGGGTTCTCGGGGTCTGGGAGAGTCCCTGTCCTGAGCCAAGTCGACTTGCCTTCAGGNGTCACTCCAGACATTAGCTGTGGGTCACACTGTAGACACTGACAGAGCTGTGGGTCCCACACAGGGGTTCTCCGGGTCTGAGAGTCCCTGTCCTGAGCCAAGTCGACTTGCCTTCAGATTGTCTCCTGACACAGCTTCCCTTCACTTGAAGGCAAAGCTCAGAAGCGGACAGCAGAGGGAGCCCGCGGCCTGCCGTTGGCACTCAGGCTGGGACTGGCTGTCACTGTGCGAGGGCCTACTGGCTCACCCCCAAGGCACTGGGGCGCACAGAAAACACACAGTCACTTAGGTGAATGCCTCCCAAGGGCCCACTGTGGTTTCCCTACAAAAATCAGGACCTGTGTCCCTCCACACGTAAACCCAGGCTTCCACCGTGGCCCTGTTCCTAATAAGCAGGCGGAAAGACAGCTCCTGTCTGTTAAAGCTCGTTTTCCTCAGAGACTTACAGAGGGAATGTACCTTCATTTCCAACTCCTTTGCAGGAGACAGGCCTGCCCCTTTCCTGGATCTGAAATGTTTGCCCCTTCCCTCTGGCTCTCTTTGAATCTGTGGACACGTGGGAAAGCGGCCGAGGGACTCCCAGTTTCTGAGGGCCTTGAACGAGTGAGTCGTCTATAAGAAGCACCTTTTGGCCATGAAGCTAATCAATTCGGCCAGCTATCCGATGCCTGATTTTCGAAGAGGCATTCTTAAAGTGAGGCACGCTGCTTTGTGCTGTAGAGATATCACTTTCAAGTGGCGCTGAGCCCCGGTAAAGCAAACCTGGGGTGTAACCCCTGTTGAGCAAAATGTGAAGAAAAAAAGGAGCAGAGGCAACATCTGTCCACTCCCCATGCCCGTGGGTTCGGCCAGGCCAGGCCCTCTTCCTTCCTTCCCTCTGCTAAGGCTTCGAGCTCTCCACAGCGCCCGTGCGCTCTTCATAGATTCGCAGGGCAGGTGCTGGAGGTTTCTTGCCATCGGCATGGACTGCTTTTCAGAAGTGCTCGCACCTTCACATTCCAGGAGGGTGCCTTCTGGGAACTTCCTCCTCCTGGTCGCCCACTGCTGAGTTACCTGGTTGTTTTCTGAGGCCCTCCTTCTGTCACCTGTACCCTGATTTCCACCCCACCCCCAGGCATCACAGAGGCCTCAGCCACCCAACCGTCAGCCTTGTCCAGAGGCCCCACAGAGAACATTGACAGGGGGCAGACACCGACAATGCTTCCTCACCAAGGGAGTCAAAGTCAGCCTTCATCTGCACAGACACAACAAGCCTGGAGCTGGCAGGGCCAGGAGAAGGCAGTGGTGGCCAGGAGGGAGCCTAGAAGGGTGAGTATGGGTTTGGAACGTGGAGGGTTCATAACTGGCTGAATAGTGCTTCCCAAGGAATCCTGTTTGAAAGTGAGGGGTCCCGGTCTGGAAGGTGGTGGGTGGTGGCCGCAGGCCCTGTCCTCGGCCAGTCAGCATCATCATCAGGGATGGTCATGGAGGCATGACGCGTGTGAATCACACTTACCGTGACACACTTTGAGGGATAGCTGTTGTCCTAAGTGACGGAATCAGCATTGTCGCAAGTATTCAACAGACTGAAATAGTCCAATCAAATAAGGTGAAATTTAACTGAGATAAATGTGAAATTTTGAAGGAAGAACTTAAAACACCACGTGTGAAAAGTCTCAGGTGTTGGAGGTGCCTTTGAGGGCGTGGCAGAAAAAAACGCACGAGAGTCATAAGCTGCGTCATGAGGGATATTGAATCCAGAATTAGAAAAGTGGTTACCAGCACTAGAAGACTGTGTCCCTTCCTGCCTGTCACCCTTAGAAGGGACCCCAGGCACACAGTGACCAGCATGGGGAGGGGACTGAGGACAAAGCCAGTAAGGGCAATGAGAAGCCCAAGGATGCTTGGTCCCGGAGAAAAGGGATGTGGAAAGGCGTTGGGAAGGAGGGGTGACACTTTGGGATTTCGGAGGATAGAACCAGGCCCGGCAGGCTGGGAGGCACATTGGCCCAAGGCTTTAGGATCCCGCAGACCCGAGTCCAAACCCAGCTGAGTGACTCCGTGATCTCCCTAGCCCTCCGAGCCTTGGCTTTCTCAGCTGAAAAGCAAAAGTCCCGGTACCACTGAGCTCCAGAACCACCCCCAGGGTAGGACAGCAGCCACGATGTCCTCACAGAGGGCCAGAAACATTCTAAGTGGTTGGTAATGTGTACCTCTGGTTACTACCTCGTAGCAGTTAGAGGGAGGCAATTTTTGGCTTAAGTGNGAGAGTCCCTGTCCTGAGCCAAGTCGACTTGCCTTCAGGTTGTCTCCTGACACAGCTTCCCTTCACTTGAAGGCAAAGCTCAGAAGCGGACAGCAGAGGGAGCCCGCGGCCTGCCGTTGGCACTCAGGCTGGGACTGGCTGTCACTGTGCGAGGGCCTACTGGCTCACCCCCAAGGCACTGGGGCGCACAGAAAACACACAGTCACTTAGGTGAATGCCTCCCAAGGGCCCACTGTGGTTTCCCTACAAAAATCAGGACCTGTGTCCCTCCACACGTAAACCCAGGCTTCCACCGTGGCCCTGTTCCTAATAAGCAGGCGGAAAGACAGCTCCTGTCTGTTAAAGCTCGTTTTCCTCAGAGACTTACAGAGGGAATGTACCTTCATTTCCAACTCCTTTGCAGGAGACAGGCCTGCCCCTTTCCTGGATCTGAAATGTTTGCCCCTTCCCTCTGGCTCTCTTTGAATCTGTGGACACGTGGGAAAGCGGCCAAGGGACTCCCAGTTTCTGAGGGCCTTGAACGAGTGAGTCGTCTATAAGAAGCACCTTTTGGCCATGAAGCTAATCAATTCGGCCAGCTATCCGATGCCTGATTTTCGAAGAGGCATTCTTAAAGTGAGGCACGCTGCTTTGTGCTGTAGAGATATCACTTTCAAGTGGCGCTGAGCCCCGGTAAAGCAAACCTGGGGTGTAACCCCTGTTGAGCAAAATGTGAAGAAAAAAAGGAGCAGAGGCAACATCTGTCCACTCCCCATGCCCGTGGGTTCGGCCAGGCCAGGCCCTCTTCCTTCCTTCCCTCTGCTAAGGCTTCGAGCTCTCCACAGCGCCCGTGCGCTCTTCATAGATTCGCAGGGCAGGTGCTGGAGGTTTCTTGCCATCGGCATGGACTGCTTTTCAGAAGTGCTCGCACCTTCACATTCCAGGAGGGTGCCTTCTGGGAACTTCCTCCTCCTGGTCGCCCACTGCTGAGTTACCTGGTTGTTTTCTGAGGCCCTCCTTCTGTCACCTGTACCCTGATTTCCACCCCACCCCCAGGCATCACAGAGGCCTCAGCCACCCAACCGTCAGCCTTGTCCAGAGGCCCCACAGAGAACATTGACAGGGGGCAGACACCGACAATGCCTCCTCACCAAGGGAGTCAAAGTCAGCCTTCATCTGCACAGACACAACAAGCCTGGAGCTGGCAGGGCCAGGAGAAGGCAGTGGTGGCCAGGAGGGAGCCTAGAAGGGTGAGTATGGGTTTGGAACGTGGAGGGTTCATAACTGGCTGAATAGTGCTTCCCAAGGAATCCTGTTTGAAAGTGAGGGGTCCCGGTCTGGAAGGTGGTGGGTGGTGGCCGCAGGCCCTGTCCTCGGCCAGTCAGCATCATCATCAGGGATGGTCATGGAGGCATGACGCGTGTGAATCACACTTACCGTGACACACTTTGAGGGATAGCTGTTGTCCTAAGTGACGGAATCAGCATTGTCGCAAGTATTCAACAGACTGAAATAGTCCAATCAAATAAGGTGAAATTTAACTGAGATAAATGTGAAATTTTGAAGGAAGAACTTAAAACACCACGTGTGAAAAGTCTCAGGTGTTGGAGGTGCCTTTGAGGGCGTGGCAGAAAAAAACGCACGAGAGTCATAAGCTGCGTCATGAGGGATATTGAATCCAGAATTAGAAAAGTGGTTACCAGCACTAGAAGACTGTGTCCCTTCCTGCCTGTCACCCTTAGAAGGGACCCCAGGCACACAGTGACCAGCATGGGGAGGGGACTGAGGACAAAGCCAGTAAGGGCAATGAGAAGCCCAAGGATGCTTGGTCCCGGAGAAAAGGGATGTGGAAAGGCGTTGGGAAGGAGGGGTGACACTTTGGGATTTCGGAGGATAGAACCAGGCCCGGCAGGCTGGGAGGCACATTGGCCCAAGGCTTTAGGATCCCGCAGACCCGAGTCCAAACCCAGCTGAGTGACTCCGTGATCTCCCTAGCCCTCCGAGCCTTGGCTTTCTCAGCTGAAAAGCAAAAGTCCCGGTACCACTGAGCTCCAGAACCACCCCCAGGGTAGGACAGCAGCCACGATGTCCTCACAGAGGGCCAGAAACATTCTAAGTGGTTGGTAATGTGTACCTCTGGTTACTACCTCGTAGCAGTTAGAGGGAGGCAATTTTTGGCTTAAGTGTAAAAGACCCCTCTAGCACTTGGAGCTCCCCTCCGCAGAGGGCAGCTTTGGCAGGTGTCGGAGGTTCAGGCGGTGATAATGCTGGAGACCGAATGGTTTTTGCGCACTGCGCGGGCCTAGCTAGATCGATGGCAGGTGATTCCTTTCACCTCAACGGAGAATTTCACGATCAGGCTCTTCCCGCCTCTGAGATATGAACTGTGCTTGGCTTCTCTATGACTAGCGCACGCAGACTCCCTTCCACCCGTCAAAGGGGAGGGTGGAGGCGTCCCCACCGCTAGACATGGGGAAGCTGCCCCTAGCCTGGGGCAGTGGTCCCGGCCCGGCCATGAAGTGGGGCGCGAAGCTGTGAAGGCAGAGCCTGGCTGGATGCAGCTGGGATGTGAAGAGGCCCATCGGTGTCCGGGGAGGTGGATGTCCCTTTCTTACCCGAGAGCCTCTTTCTTAAAGAGTCACGGGGTACCAGGGGATGCTCCCTGCACCCCAGCGGGGGGCTTTCCTTGATTCCCCGCCTGCTGCTGCTTCTGGCAGTTCTCTGGCAAGTTAAGGATTTGGGCCAGCTGGCAGGGTGCGTGGCTGAGCACAAGGTTCGCAGGAGGAAGATGCTTAGGGGATTAAGCCGACAGATCTCCCACATTAAGCTCACCCGGGCTTGAGGCCCAGAAAGCAGGGCAGCTGGGCGGCCTCCCATACCTCTAGACGGCAGGCAGGGGGTGTCACGGCCCCGCAAACAGCAGCGCCGGGCACATGGCTTCCCTGGCAACGGAAGTGCTGTCGCTGGTGCTCCCGAAGCAGCTGGGAAATTTTCCTAGAGCTTCAGCCACCTGCTCCAGGCCTCGGAGTGGACACGCTGCCAGCTGCGGACTGGGGCTTCCCTTACCACGGCCTGCCAGCTACCTTCCGACTGCCCTGCTTACTCTATCCTTCTGGAGGCTGTGAGGGCTGCCCCAAATATAGAGCAAAACCCACACTTCCAGGAACGAAGGGAAGGCCCAGGAGGACAGTGCTTTCCCAGCCCTGAAGGTTTGCGGGCCCTCTCGGGACCCGCAACAACTGTCAACCTTCACCAGGGCTTTAGGGTGGAGTTCTTGGTCTTCGTGGGAAGAGGGGTGGGGGTGAAGGTTGATCTCCTCTTCCTCTGCCAGCCTGTTCAGATGGCAAACCTTGGCTCTCAGAGCAAGCCGGTGATAAAAGTCCGTTTTCCCAATAACTGAGGGTGCCGAACATCAATGTTCATTGGTCCTTTAGGTAATGTAGTTTGTGAAATTCCTTTCTAGACCTTTGCTCATTTTGTCTGTATGGTGGTCTGTCTTGTTGATTTTTAGGAGTTCTGTATTCTGGACAGGAGCCCATTGTTGGGTATATGTTTGACATATAGTCTTCTCTGTGTCTTTGGAGGAATAGAAGTTCTTACTTTCAGTGGGGTTCAATCCTTCCTTTTATTATTCTATTAAAGAACCCTCTGCCTCTATCATAAAGACGTTCTTCATGGTATGGTCCAGAATCTTTAGACCTACATAAATATGCAAGCCAGCTGGAAGGGATTTTTAGGTAAGGCTGCGGGTGGGGTTCAGGACTGACTTTCATCTGTGAGTGTTCTCTCAGCACCACTAAGATTCGGGTGGTCTTTGATTTTTGTTTTGTTGATTTGCTTCTTTTTTTTTTTTTTAATAAAAAGTGTTTTTATTTGAGAATAGTTTCTGGTTGGCAGAAAAGTTACAAAGACAGTGCAGAGAGTTCCCATGTACCCCCACCTGTTGTCTGTGGTACATTCATTGTAGCTAATGCATCATTGTTAAGTCCATACTTTGCTCGGATCAGGACCATTGGTTTCTGACAGACGAAGTGCTGCTGGCAAAGGCTGAGAGACCACGTCCTGGTCACTAAACCTTCAGTGACAAAGTCCCCTGGGGGAAGAGCCCACATCTCTGGTCTCAGCCAAAACTGGAGAACTCAGCAGGGCTCCCGTGGTGTGGACTCAGGTCCTATGAGATCCCGGGGAGGGACGTGTGGACATTCTGCCGTCAAAGGGCCTCCAGCAGCATAGAACACCTGAACTCTCAGCCCCAGTTTTAAAAATCCTGAGTTTTAATGTGTAATGCATAGCCTTCTCCTTGAGTCCTGTAGACTTTAGTTTTGTAATCTTGAAGCAAAGTCTAAATTACATTGATGACGAACAGCTTTGTATTTTTATATTTAGTCAGCATGCTGTACGTCACATCCCCAGGACTCATCTTACATGCGGACGTTTGTACCTTTTGACCCTCTTCCACCTGCCACCCCTCACCTGCGGTCACCACCAATCTGTTCTCTGTAAGTTCATAGTTTGGGGGGGGTTGCTAGCTTTTGAGTTTTTTTAGATTCCACATATAAAGGAGATTATACAGTGTTTGTCTTTCTCTAACTTATTTTACTCCACGTAATGCCTTCCATGTCCATCCATGTTGTCACAAATGGCAAGAGTTCCCTCTTTTTTATGGCTGCATAATATTCCTGTGTGTGTGTGTGTGTGTGTGTACACCACATTTTCTTTATCCATTCGTTCACTGATGGACACTTGAGTTGCTTCATATCTTGGTTATTGTAAATCACGCTGCAATGAACGTGGGGGTACGTTGAGTTAGTGTTTTCGTTTCCCTCAGATAAAAACCCAGATGTAGAATTTCTGGGTCATATCGCAGTTCTAATTTTACTTTTTGAGGAACTTATATTCCCACCAACAGCCCACCAAAGGTTATCTTTTCACTACATCCTCACTGACATTATCATGTCTTGCCTTTTTGATAATAACGATTGTGACAGGTACGCGGCAGTATCACATGTGGGTTTGATTTGTATTTTCCCGACGATGAGTTCTGTTGAGCATCTACTCATGTACCTGTTGGCATCTGTATCTTGTCTTTGGAAAAATGTCTATTCGGATCCTCTGCCCATTTTTTAATCAGATTGGGGTTTTTTTGCTATTGAGTTGTATGAGTTCAATATATATTTTTTGGATATTAACCCTTTATCAGATATATGATTTCCAAATATTTTCTCCAATTTGGTAAGTTGCCTTTTCATTTTGTTGATGGTTGTTTAGCTGTCCAGAAGCTTTTTAGTTTCATGAAGTCCCACTTGTTTTTTTAAAAATATTTATTTTGTTATATTAGTCACCGTACAGTACATCCCCAGTTCTTGATGCAATGTNAGTTCTTGATGCAATGTTCCATGATTCATTACTTGCATATAACACCCAGTGCACCATGCAATATGTGCCCTCCTTAATACCCATCATCAGCCTATCCCAATCCCCCACCCCCCTCTAGTCCCACTTGTTTATCTTTGCCTTGTTACCTTTGCTATTGGTGTCAAGCCTAAAAAGTCATCACCATGACCAATGTGAAGGGGCTTATAGCCCATGTTTTCTTCTAGGAGTTTATGTTTC
>NC_048231.1:12869823-12886781 GCF_002007445.2 Ailuropoda melanoleuca | reverse complement strand
TTCTTTTAATCTTCATATTAGCTTTATAAGTGATCAATCTACCATCTTTACAACATTATTCTGAGCTATAATGTATATTTACTTTTACCAGTGAGATAATATACTTTCATATGTTTTTCCTGTTACTACTTAGTACCGTTTTGTCTCAGTTTAAAGTCCTGTTAAAATTTCTTTTAAGGCCAGTCTGGTGGTGATGAGCTTCTTTAGCTTTTGCTAATCTTTATCCCTCCTTCAACTGTGAAAGACAAGTTTTCTGGGTAGAGTTCTTGGTTGGAAGTTTTTTTAGTTTCGGCACTTTGAATTTATCATGCACTCTCTGGCCTATAAAGTTTCTGTTGAAAAACCTGTTGATAGTCTTATGAAGGTTCACTTGTATATAACAAGTTGTTTTGTCCTTTGTTGCTTATAAGAATCTCTGCTTGCTTTTAACTTTTGAGACTCTTATTATAATGTGCTTTGGTGTGGGTCTCTTTGAGTTCGTCTTATTTGGAACTCTCTGGTCTTCCTGGATCTGGATGTGTGTTTCCTTCCCCAGGTTAGAGAAGTTTTAGCCATTATTTCTTCAAAATTTTCTGCCTCTTTCTCTCTCTTTTCCTTCGGGGACTCCTATATTGCAAATGGTGGTCCATTTGATATTGTCTATAGGTCCCTTAAACTATCTTTGCTCTTTCATTCTTTTTTCATTTTGATGCTCTGAGTGTGGGTGTTTGATTGCCTTGTCTTTATTTCTTCTGCTTCATCAAGTCTGTTGAACCTCTCTATTGTATTTTTCAATTCGGTTATTGTATTCCTCAACTCTGTTACTTCTATTTGGTACTTTTAAAATTTTCTTTGTTGAAATTTTCACTTTAATTCATTCTTCTCCCAAGCTCAGTGAGCATTTTTATGACTAATATTTTGAACTCTTTATCAGGTAAATTATCTCCATTTCGTTAAGGTCTTTTTATGAGGTTTCATTTTGCTCTTCTGTTTGAAATGTATTCATCTATTTATTTTTTTTTGACTCTCTTTGTTGGGTGTGTTGGTTTTTATGTATTAGATAAAAGAGCCACCTCCCCCAATCTGGAAGGAATGGCCTCAGGTAGGTGATGAAGCTTATTATTATTATTATTTTTTTAAAGATTTTATTTATTTATTTGACAGAGATAGAGACAGCCAACAAGAGAGGGAACACAAGCAGGGGGAGTGGGAGAGGAAGAAGCAGGCTCATAGCAGAGGAGCCTGATGTGGGGCTCGATCCCATAACGCCGGGATCACGCCCTGAGCCGAAGGCAGATGCTTAACCGCTGTGCCACCCAGGTGCCCCTGAAGCTTATTATTAAACCCTGCCTTAGCTCTTAATTGTCTCCCAAATATTTGTGATTGTCCAAGCAGCCAACATTATTTTTAGTGACTCTCAGTAGTTGAGGGTGTGTCAACACTTGTCCATGTCCCAAAGGGGAGGATCTAAGTCAACATCTAAATTGAGGCTGATTGGAAACCAGACCCTTAGGCTGCAGGTTTTAAAATATGCAAATATACCTCTCTCAGGGGAAGATTGGGAATTGGCAGTTCTCTCTATTCCCTCTGTCCTGAGCCCTGGGATGATAGTCAGTAAAGAAACATTTCTTTCTTGGCTACCATCACGTTGAAATGAACACAAATCCTGCTGGCCACCAGACTCAGGTGATCAAGGGATGTCTTCTGGGTGACAACCACAAAAACCGGGGCACTAGACTAAAAACTGGGGCACCAGACATGTGCCAAGGCTCCCCTCTGGGAAACCTGTGCTCTGGAGCACTGCAGAGGGAGAGTGGGAGGACATGCCCAGAGAAGCTTACAGTTGGCTTTTAGATGTGTGTTTAATTAGAAGCCTGGCACTTAGGGCAGAGCTATGAAGATAGGCTAATAGGCCTCTTTCACGGAAAGACTGGGAATCTCTCTGTTTCCTAACTGCTATGCTCTAGAGATGGTAACCAGTTAAATACTCTTTCTCCATATGTTACAGTTCTGTGAAGCCCATGAGCATAAGCCCTATTGGCCAGCCGAGCCAAGCAATTTAGAGGTGTCCCTTGGGTGGCAGCCACAAAAACCAGGGTGCCAGATGAAGGTATAAGCTCCTTTCTGGGCAATACTGGCAAACTGGAGGAGGCAGAAGGGGAAGGCAAAGACGGTGCTCACTGGTCCCTGCCTTTGGAGAGTGTTTCTTTCAGTAGCCCTTTAGATGCATGTTAAATTAGATGCCTGCTTCTCAGGCTGATACTTTTAGAAAAGCAAATAAGCCTCTGCCTCTGCTCTGTGTCCTGGGGGGGAGTCCGCTTCTATGAACCTTTTAAGAACTGTTTCTCTGTTTGCTGTAGCCTGTGGGTCTCACGGATGCAAGCCCGCCGGCTTCAAAGCTAGATGTTTTGGGGACTTATCTCAGGTGCAGGTCTTAAAAGTTCAGATGCCACGTGTGGGGTTCAAACCCTTTGCTCCTCAGCAAACTCTGGTTTGTATGTTCTCTGATTGTGGGTCCCACACCAGGGGTGGGGTTTATGGTGAGATTGTGTCTCAGCCTCTCTTTCCCACTTTGATGTGGGTTTCTTGCTCATTGCCCAATGTATAAGAGTCACTCAGCTAGTGTAAGCTCTTTTTTCAGAGGAAATTTTTCTGTAGATAACTGTAGATTCGGTGTCTGAGGCAGGAGGTGAATTCAGGACTCTCCTACACTGTCGTCTTGAACTAGAACCTCAAGTCTAGTCTTGCTGAAGGATGTAGGAGTCTGAGAGAGAATGACTCCGATTGTTTGGGGACCAGAGGAGAAGAGGCCAACTGTGGGAGGTTAAAGATGGTGCATATTCTTTGACGAGCCTCTCCTTGAAAGGTAGAGTCTGTTTACCTTAGACTTGAAAAAACATGGGAAAGTGACACTATGCCATTTCTGGACCTAGTTTTTAAGAAGATTGGCAGCTTCCGCTTTGACTTCTTAGAGCGTTGAATACGATGTTAGTAGCCCAACTACAGTGTTAGAAAGAGCACATGGACAGGCTCAGAGACTGTACAGAGAGGAGAAGGGACCCTGCTGAGGCGACAAGAATGTGAGTGAAGCCATCTTGGACTCTCTAAACTAACCCAACTGAATACCACTAAGTCACTCCAGTTAATAGCACATGGAGTGGAAGAATCACCCAACCGAGTCCTGCCTAAGTTCCTAAGCTGTGGAATTGTATATGGGCTTCCCCTGGTGAGATTGCAGGTTTGGTTCCAGACCACTGCAATAAAGCAAGTCACATGAATTTTTTGGTTTCCCAGGGCATATAAAAATTATGTTTACCAAAAAAAAAATTGTTTGCACTGTACTGTAGTCTATTAAGTGTGCAATGGCATTATGTCTAAAAAAATGTATATACCAATTTAAAAATACTTCATTACTGAAAAATGTTAACCATCATCTCAGCTTTCAGTGAGTTGTAATCTTTTTGCTGGTAGAGGGTCATGTCTCCATGTTGATGGCTGCTGACTGATCGGGGTGGTGGCTGCTTGGTGAGGTGGTTTGGAAATTTCTTAAAACAACAAAAAAGTTTGCCACACCAGTTGACTCTTCCTTTCATGAAAAATTTTTCTGTAATATATGATGCTGTTTGATAGCATTTTACTCACAGCAAAACTTCTTTAAAATTGAAGTCATCCTCTCAGACCCTGCTGCTGCTTTATCAACTAAGTTTTTATAATATTCTAAAACATTTGTTGTCATTTCAACAACCTTCAAACCAAAAGCAGATTCCATCTCATGAAACCACTTTCTTTGCTCATCTGTTAGAAGCAACTCCTCATCTATTAAAGTTTTCTCACAAGATCAAAGCAATTCAGTCCCATCTTCAGGCCCTACTTCCAATTCTAGTTCTGTTGCTATTTCTACCACATCTGCAGTTATTCCCTCCATTGAAGACTTGAACCCCTCAATGTCATCCCTGAGGGCTGGAATCAACTTCTTCTGAACTTCTGTTGTTGTTGATATTTTGACCTCCTCCCATGAATCATGATTTTTTTTCTAATTCCAGTGTAGTTAACATACGGTGTTATATTAGTTTCAGGTATACAATATAGTGATTCAACAATCCTATATATTGCTCAGTGCTCATCATGATTATTGGACTCTTTAATCCCCTTCACTTAGTTCACCCATCCCCCCACCCTTCTTCCCTTGGTAACTACCACTTTGTTCTCTATATTTAAGAGTCTGGTTTTTGTCTTTTTTTCTTTGTTCGTTTGTTTCTTAAATTCCACATATGAGTGAAAATCATATGGTATTTGTCTTTCTCTGATTGACTTATTTCACTTAGTATTATTATACCTTCTAGATCTGCCCATGTTACAAATGGCAATAGTTCATTCTTATGGCTGAGTAATATTCCATTGTATATACATACCTCATCTTCTTTATCCATTCATCTATGAATGAACACTTAGGTTGCTTTGGTATCTTGGCTGTTGTAAATAATGCTACAATAAACACATGAGTGCATGTATCTTTTTGAATTAGTGTTTTTGTTTTCTTTGGGTAAATACACACTTGCGGGATTACTGGATCATACGGTAATTCTATTTTTAATTTTTTGAGGAACCTCCATACTATTTTCCACAGGAATCATCAGTGTTCTAATGCCATCCAGAATGGTGAATCCTTCCCAGAAGTTTTTCAACTTGCTTTGCCCAGATCCATCAGAGGAATCACTATCTGTGGTAGCTATAGCCTTATGCAATACATTTCTTTAATAATAAAACTTGAAAGTCAAGGAGTGCCTGGCTGGCTTAGGTGGTTAGGTGTCTGCCTTCGGCTCAGGTCCTGATCCCAGAGTCCTGAGATTGAGCCCTGCATTAGGCTTGAGCAGGGAGCCTGCTTCTCCCTTTCCTCCCTACTTGTGCTCTCTGTCACTGTCTCTTTCTCTCCCAAATAAATAAATAAATAAAATCTTTTGGAAAAAAAAACTTGAAAGTAGTAATCACTCCTTGATCCGTGGGCTGCAGAGTGGATGTTGTGTTAGCAGCATGAAAACATTAAGCTCATTGTACATCTCCATCAGAGCTCTTGGGTGCTCAGATGTATTGTTAATGAATAAGCGGCAATATTTTGAAAGGATTCTTCCTTTTCCAAGCAGTAGTCTCAACAGTGGGCTTAAAATATTCAGTAAACCATGTTGTAAACAGATGTTCTGTCATCTAGGCTCTCTTAATCCATTCAGAGAGCACAGGCAGAATAGAATTAGCATCATTCTAAAGGGCTCTAGGGTTTTCAGAATGGTCAGTGAGGCCTGGCTTCCGCCAAAAGTCACCAGCTACCTTAACCCCTAACAAGAGAGTCAGCCTGGCCTTTGAGGTTTGAAGCCAGGTGCTGACTCCTCCTCCCTTGCTGCGGAACTCCCAGATGTCATCTTCTTCCAGTAGAGGGCTGTTTACACTGAACACCTCTTGTTCAGTGCACCTTCAGGAATGATCTCAGCTGGATCTTCTGCATAACGTGCTGCAGCTTCTCCGTCAGCACGTGGGGCTGCACCCTGAGCTGGCTTTGATGTTACGGAGATGGCTTCTTTCCTTAAACCTCATGACCCAGCCTCTGCCAGCTTCAGGCTTTTATTCCGTAGCTTCCTCACCTGTCACAGCCTTCACAGAATTGAAGAGTTAGGGCCTTATTCTGGATTAGGCTCTGGCTGGTTTGATCTCTCCAGACCACAGAAACTCTCCATATCCGCAAAGTGATCTCCATATCACTTTCTTACCATTCATGTGTTCACTGGAATTGTACTTTTCGTTTCCTTCAAGAATGTTTTCTTTCCATTCCCAGCTTGGCTCATGTTTGGTGCAGGAGGCCTAGCTTTTGGCCTATCTTGGCTTTCCACATCCTTCCTCGCTAAGCTTTATCATTTCTAGCTTTTGATTTAGAATGAGAGACACACCACTCTTCCTTTCACTTGAACACTTGGAGGCCATTATAGGGCTATGAATGGGTCTAATTTCAATATTGCTGTGTCTCAGGGAACAGGGAGGCCTGAGGGGAGGGAGAGAGATGGGGGAATGGAGGTTTGGTGGGGCAGGCAGAACACACAGCATTTACTAAGTTTGCTCTCTTATATGGGCACGGTTCTTGGCACCGCAAAACGAATACAATAGGGACATCTATGACCACTGATCACAGATCAGCGTAACAAGTATAATAATAATGAAACAGTTTGACATATTGTGATAATTACCAAAATGTGACACAGAGACCTGAAGTGAGCAAATGCTGTTGGAAAAATGGTGCCGATAGACTTGGTCAATGCACGGTTGCCACACACCTTCAATTTGTAAAAAAAATGCAATGTCTGTAACGTGTAATAAAATGAAACACAATAAAATGAGGTATGCCTACATAATAAAGTGTAGTTGTTTTAAGTATGAAGTAGCTTCAATGGCCATTGATAACCCGAACACTGGCTAAACAGAGATCCTGACCAGGAACCCTGTGCCCCGCCCCGGGAGCATGTTGATTGGCAGTTGGGAGGGGTTTGTGCTGTTGCCGGGATTTACACTGGGGAGCTAGGCTTGCTCTGTTCCTCTGTCTGCTGCTTCAGCAAGCAGACTGCAAGGACCTCGGGCAGTTTTCTGACAGATGGGCTTAGAGCTAGAAAGGGGAAGTCTCTTCTTTGTCTTTTGATTGCTGAAAACTGGGACCAACTTTGAAATCTCTGACTCCTATCTGCTCACTGATAAGGATACAGAACTGGTGGCAGGCTCTTACAAGAACATCAGTAATGAGATCTGCTTAGACCAGAGTGTAAAATTAACATTGTGGCAGTTTATCCTAAGGAGAGATGAGTGTTATATACAACATACAGAAGTTGGTTTTAAAACAAAGATCTTAATTGACTTCCACTAAGCAAATGCCTCTTGGTTAAAAAAAAAGGAAAGAAAATCTGGGTGTAGGGTGGGGTGAAGCTGAGAATTATCAGACACTGAGTAAGTGGCTGTTCAAAGGGTCACTCTACCCTTCTCCCATAGAGAATCCTGCCTGGCCAGCTGGCCTCAGCCAGCCATTCTCCCATGTTGAGAAGAGGCAAAGTGTCCAGATATCTCAAGCAGGCAACATCTTCACCTGTAACACCTTGCCTTAACTTGCTCTCTGGCTCAGGGGAGCTGGCCAGCAGTTTTTGAAAGCTTATGGTGGAGTTTCTCAAAGAAACTGATTCAGGAATCATCCGTGTCATAAACACTTGGTATGCTTATTAAAATGAAGATTCTCTGCTTCACCAGATCTGTTAATACCCAACCTCTAAGCCTAAGAGCCAAAGAATAGGAATTAACTTATCCAGGTGGCGCTGATGTCTAGGAACCGTTGACTAGGGCATTCAAAGATTCTTTTACCTCTATTTGGTCTGGGATTGGACAGAGATGCTTTCTTGAAGTGTAATTTGCAGGGAGATCGTGTATATTGTATGAGAAAGAATGTTGAAGCACTTCAGAGCCCCCTCTCTGTAAAGGGCCCCCAAAAGAGGTGGTTTCCTCCCAGTCTCCTGGCCTTGAGGTACACTTTTAGTCATCTTCGGCCCCACCCCCACCCCGTTTACCGTCTAGTGTCCATGATGCTCAGTGTCTAGGTCCCTGCCGCAAGGATCCGTGCAACCAGGCAATGCAGGCAATGCGACCCATAGGTTGACCGATAGAATTGAGAAAGTACAGATTAAATACCTAGTGTGGGTTTGAATCCCAGCTCTACCAGTCACCAGCTACTTTACTGCCCACACATTATCTGACCTCTTCAGGCCTTAGTTTCTTGTTTTGTAAAATGGGGACAGTAATAACCCCACCTCACAGGGTGGTTGTGAGGACTCAAAGGACTAATGCACACAGAGCATGTGAGTCCTTAAGGCGTATCATACGTGACTATAGTATTGTGGGGCAGAGGCCAGAATCCATGACCCAGGAGGAAAAGTTGAGAGAATAAGGAATTTTTGTCCAGGGAATAAATAACATTGGGAAGACTTGACATTTTCCAACATATTGATGGTTATTACTTGGGGAGAGAAATTTATATTTGTGCCATTCGAAGTGGTAGGCCCGGGAGTAGTCACAAAAACTACAGGGAAATGGACTTTCCCTAAATGAAAGGAATGACTTCAAAGAGGCGTTGGAGGATACAACGTGCCGCCCCAGGCTGTAGTGAGCTCCCCTCAGTGGGTGTGCTCACGCTCTGGTGGCTGGACGATGAAGAGGAGAGTCAGTCCTGTCTGGGCGGGGAGGTAGAATTGCCCATCTCTAATGGTCCCCTTCCATCCCGAGTCTGTGACTCATGACTCCAAGTTTATTTAAAGAGAGCAAGAATCCACTAGAAAAGATGAAAGGATGGCATCTTTGCAAAGCGGTTCCTAGTTTGACTCTTAATTCTTGGCTTCAAGCCCAGGAAACCACCCAGGCACCATTGATCAGCTATCTCAGGGACAAAATCTGTTTCCTGCCACAAACATTCATTGGTTCCATGTTTGCCTCTAGAACCGCAGACATCAAAGCCATTTCTCCTTCACACCACAGTGTGTCAAATACCTAAAGACGGTGCTCAGTAACTCCATACCCCCACCCCTCCTACCTTCCACCAGGTCTTTTCTTTTTGGAGGTAGAATTGCTTGTTTCCAGTGCCTATGAAGGAAGCCCTAGCTTCAACTCCAGCTGGAATCTCCAGCATTAAGCTAGGCTGCATTTTCGGTGCATGTTTTAATAGGCATAGCCTCACTGATTTGATATGAACCTACATTGGGCCGAGTTTATCTTTGTACCAACTAAAACGAAAGTTTGCTAAGCATATTTTCATTGTTTTAAGATGGCAGAACACTTAAGCAGCTTAAAAAAGTAACTTGTTCATATACTCGTAAGCTCTTTAGAAAAATTACTAGGTCAGTTACAAATCCGTCCTACCCCTTCATTAAGAAAGGTGACTGAAGGACCACCTCCAGGCAACTTTGTTAGTCACTTCTGGTTTTCTATTTTAACTTGAACGCCTTTCTTCAGTGTATTTCCTAAGAGCGTTCACTCCTAGGAACACTGGGTAGGTGAGGGTGGGGTCGTGATGGGTGTGTGTGTGTGTGTGTGTGTGTGTGTGATGGGCACTGGGGCTGGGGAAGGTAATGGCTCTCTTGGCTTTGGCAATAGGATCCAGGGGACAGCAACTTGATGCCTACTTACCATACCAGTTACATAAATGTGTGTGGTGAGCTGGGAGTGTGGAAGGCAACAGGGGCCGGAGGTGTCTGTGTTACCCTGCAGAGCCCATACCCTCCCAAACCATTTATACTCTTGCAAAGGAGGCTGGATTTTTTCGGTGGAAACCATTTTACGATGCTTTTCTTACATGCTGAGTTACAGAAATGCATAGGAGAGGTGTGGCTGGGTGGACTCATTAGAGATATGGGGGTGTCCTAACAAATATGTAACAAAAAAATGTGCAGGGAGACTGGCCCATTTAAAGGAATACAGAGCACTTTGGTTAAGGAAAAAGGATAGATGCACCCTCAGAATATGTGATGAGATCCCTTACGGAAAGCATTTGTCTAAAGATACAGAGTAAGGTGCCCAAAGCTTAGGCTATTTCGTCTGGGAGATCATTCAGGTTAAAAATGGGTCGTGAGGGGCGCCTGGGTGGCTCAGTCGTTGAGCCTCTGCCTTCGGCTCAGGGCGTGATCCGGCGTTCTGGGATCGAGCCCCACGTCGGGCTCCTACGCTGGGAGCCTGCTTCTTCCTCTCCCACTCCCCCTGCTTGTGTTCTGTCTAAATAAATAAAATCTTAAAAAAAAAAAAATGGGTCGTGAGAGGTCCAAGTTGAAGGATCAAACGAGCTGCGTCTGTTTAAAGGCAGGGCTGTGCTTGGTAGAGGAGCCGTAGAGGAGGCGCCCCGGGATCCGCTCGGGGACAGTAAGTGATGGAAGGAACCGTGCGATCTGCACGCTCACGGGACTGATAGCACGTGTGGCTGAACGTGTGTAATGAGAAGCAGAGAAGGGAAGGAGAAAGCTCTCGGGTCTCGGGGCTGATGACTCAGAGGCTCAAAGGCGAGACCGGAGGAGATGCTCGTGTGCAGGGTGGAGGGCCGGAAGGCGTAGTCTGACAAGGAATGGAGGGGGCACAGGCTGGCCGGCCTGGGGAGAAGCAGGAGCTCTGTGGAAAGGAGAGCAATGAGGGGCCAGAGCAGGACCCCATCAAACCAAGGTTCTTATGATCATCTCAGGAGAGACCGTCAGTGTCTCCAAGTCTCTGAGCTGCAGCTTATCCAAAGGCTATGAAAGATAAGCAGCCCTTTCTTCCTTTGCAGACAGAAGTGGAGAAAGTGGGCTGGTCTGCAGCATGAGGACTTAGACGAAGGTTTCTGAACAGCTGGGGCAGGTATGAGGGCAGTCGAAAATTCGCTTGTCTGGTAACTTTGAGGTTTGATAGGTTCTTGGAGATTGGGGTAAGCAGGCTGGACTGAACCTGGATGTCAGGGAGTGAAATGCAGCACTCCCAGCCTGGATCCAAGTCTCCCGGTGGTTGTACCCAAGTGGCTGCACACCGTGGGCCTGGCCAAGGGCAAGCCCCACCTTGCTTTCCTTGGCAGCACCACCATCCACACTGTCACCCCCGCCCCCCAAAGGTGACCTAAGTCATTTCTTGCTGACCTGGTAAGTAGTTCCATCCCATTAATGGTCATCAGGACACTCCAGTTCCGTCCAGGTAACACAGGAATTTAAAATAGTCAAGTGGCAGAAAGATTCATGTAAAGGGGGCTCTCAATTATTACCTTCAGTAAAAAAGTGAAAAAAAAAATAAAAGGTCTTTTACCTAAACTCTCTTTAGCTATAGTTTAAGCCTGTTTCCCCTGTAAGGTGCTCCGTGGTTGGCTAACCTATGAAAATGATACTCGGGCATGTGAACGTACTACGTGCCTCACACTGTAGCATCTAATTCTTTTAATTATTCACGGGTATGGATGTCCACCTGTTAACCCTACTCTTTGAAAGCCCTGCTTCTAAACCATCACCTGGAACTCCTAGAAAATGTAAACACTAAGTCCCCACCCCAGCCCTGCTCAATCACAGTTGCTAGGGCCGCAGCCCTGTGACCTGTGTTTTAACAAAACCTCCAGGTGATTCTGATGGAAGCTCAAGTTTGAGAGTCTGTGTTCGAAAGTACATAGCCAAGGGTGGAAAGCGCCTGACTGACAGGAACTGAGTGGCGGAGCTCATTCTGGCCCTTCCGTCCCATTCTGCAATTAACGTGCCAGGACACCCTCCCAGAAAAACAACAAAAAAGCCTTAACATATCGGAGAGGAGGACATGGAAGTCAGGTTATTGTGTCATCAGTCTGCCAATCACTGGCTTTACACGTGTGGTCCCGTTTAATCCTTCAAACTATATGAACCTGTGACTGTTTTGCCAGATGAGGAAACCAAGCTCAGAGATTAGGCAGTTTACCTGAAGGCACAGCTGCTGTGCAGCAGATGGGATTTGGTCTCGGTCTTCATCAAATGTTTATCTCAGATGGATCAAACGCTTATTCCTTATGGGCAGGTCGTCAGCGGCATAACTCATACAGAGAAAAGTATCCAACATTATTGTGGTCTCATTCTTTTAAAAATAACAGAGTTCCTGTTGAACCATGCCCTGGGCTTCACTGGTCACATGCTTCTGGTCCAGGTGTACCATCTGGCACTTTCCTCTCAGCTTTGGTTGAGATGGGGAAGCGGCACCAGGTTACTGAAGTGGATCGATGTAAAACTGGAACCTGTTCAGGTTACTCTCTATTTAACTAGAGACAAGTGGTTTAAGCTCACTGGGCCTATTTCCTTTGCCCTTGGACTATCCATTTTATCCCCATCTGAGGAGTTGGTAACCCAGTGCCACCCCATCTGTTTACCACAGGCAGCAGATTTGAAGCACAAAAAAATGGCCCCTCCAATCGGCTCATAGATGAAGACCCTCCATCATGTAGGCTAATGGCACCTTCTCCCAGGGACTCCCAGCCCACCTTCATGCCCTTCAGAAATAATGGATAAGCCCTTCAAACCAGCTAAGAATCATGGTCTAGACAGACCCTTCCAGCTTGCTAATCAGATTTATCTTGTGGCATCCAGTCTTACCCTGTCCTGTAATTCTAGAATTTGTAGAATTGTTGAACTGGACAAAAGGAAGGAACTCTGTCAGTTCTCAATTAGCTGCACCAGTGGAGAGGAACACTGATGTGGTAGATTTTAAAAATTTTGTTCCATTTGGCTTTGGAATGCATTATGATTTTTTCAGGAGATTAACTTTTCTAATTATATTTTGCACAGGCTAATATTAACAGCATTTGTATTCCCTGAGCACACAACACTTAACTCGGATTTGGGTGACGCAGTAGAGGCAGTCCAAAAACGTGCTGGTCTCAGGGAATGACAGTGTCGTCAGGGAAAATCCACACATGGATAATAAAGAGGGAACTAATTAAAAAGTGCTCTGCAAATAATATTAAATGATAAGCAGAGAAGCCAAATTGGCAATTCTCTAAGGACATGTGAACAGAGAGTAAAAAAAGGTTATTAACATTCTAAGAGGGACAGAAATGTTGAAGAATCATCATCTAGTGTTAATGGAGCCTCATGAAAAAATTGATTGCAAGGAGGGTCAATGAGTTACTGGGTGGTCTTTCAAATAAGAAAACCTCAAGCAATAATACCAAAGCATTTTAAAAGAGCGTTTAAAATGAATTTTATTGTTTGAATTTTACAAGTAGTCTTTCTTTAAAGGCTTCAAACAAGAATTCTGTTGCAAAACTCTAATAAATAGCTTGCCCCAAGTCCCCAAACAAATGAAAGACAAAATAAAAACTAAGAAGGATAAGCAAGACTTCAGAATGCTTGGATGTTAGCGATATTTTTCATTTACAAAGAGATATCAGGCAATGTAACAATCTCCTTCATACAAGTCAAAGAGAGAAAGAGACAGACAATTGAGATCTTTACAAAGCACTCCGAAATCTTCCTATTTCCATGATGGAAATGTCACCTGAAAAAAAGTCCATGGAAAAATCACAATCATGAATGAAACCGTAAAAGTCTGGTGGGGGGGGCAAGGGGAGGACAGAGAAAATCCATCCGTTTCTTTCAGGGATGGAGGAAGGAGTTGAGATTACTTGGGGCAGGGAGTGTCTGAGCAGATGGCATTGCAGAACGTTCTCTACATCAGAGTTGCCACTGAAGGGACACAGGTGTCAGCTTTGTGACATTTTTATGAAGGCAAGAAACAAGGCCACCAGGGGCTCCCGGGTCCCTCAACACTGGTGGGCCCAGTGTGTCCATCTGCAGGACTGGGGGCCTTGGGACAATGGCCAGAGGCCCGGAGCAGCCGCATCACTAGACAGGAAAAACGGCACATCAGTCATTTCTGCAGCAGAACCCTCCGGCTGGCCACAGAAAGATTCAGAAAAGGCCGTGCTTAGATTGCACACTGGGACATGCAGGTTTCAAAGTCCATTCTATGATCACAGTCGTTGCTCCTAACAAGCAGGAATTAAACAACTTCACATTCGCTTTCCCTAGTTATAAATACTGGTCAAGTCTTTGGGGAGGACTAATTATATGGTCATTTTGAGTAAGCTAAAAAAAAAAAAATACAGTTTTGCCACATGTTCATCTTTCTTTACATATCTCAAACAAAAGCTATACCTTTGACCAAAATGCATACAAGGAAGATTTTGGTTTGGAGGAATTCTAAAACCAATTAATTAATGTTTGGAGCCAGGAAGCTGTAGAGAAGCTGATTCCAATTTGGTGGGACTCAAACCAGACAGAAAGGGTTCTAGCTCTGAGGAACACGCACCTGGGACCATCTCCTGGGGAGAGGAAGCAGGGGGTGGAGTGACATCACAAAGCAGGACAGGAAAGGGGCGTTGCCCGAGGCACTGGCTCTGTGTCTGCTGCACTGACTTGCGGGTAACCCCGACCCCGCTGTCCTCGGGAAGATGGGGACAAAGGGCGCTAGCTCATGCACAGGTCACAAGGGAGGTAGGCATTTTCTCCAAGCACCTCCCTCCCCAGGCATTTTAGGAACAAAGGTAAGGAAATCCCCCTACCCAAATAAACCATTTGTAAAAACTATTTTCCTAGGAGCAATGACATGGGTCAGGAGGAGAAGGGAAAGCTTGGGTTACCTGAAATCGATAAGAGCTCATGGAAATAGAGGCAGATGGGCCAGGGAGGCCTAGGCCCACTTTCTTTTTTAAATAGGTAACAGATAAAGATATTGTGCAAAAAAATAAAGACATTCACATTTTAGCAGTTAAACTTTTATTTTACTTTTTAAAATTTTTATTTACTTTTTTTTCTTTTCTACAAAAGGCAGATAATGATTGTTGATCTGCAATTGTTGTGTTGTGCACTCCCCGAAAGGGGCCAGAGTAGGGAGCGAGGGCGGACAGGCTGAGAAGGCTTTCCGTGGCATGGCCGAAGGAGCGCCCAAGCGCACCGGAGAGCCCCCCGCCCGGGCCCCCCGGCCGGCCCCCGCAGCCTGCTCTAGCTCATGTCTATGGTATTGAAGACCCATTCCGTGAACTTCTTGAGCTTGTCCGAGGCATTCTGGGACTCCTCCTGCAGCCTCAGGTTGTCCTCCCGCAAGTGCTGGACTTCCGCCTGCAGGTGGGCCTTGTCTTCCTTTTCCTGGGAGGCAGGGCAGAGAAGGAAAGGGCTGGGACCCAGCAGCTGGAGGGCTGCCGAGGGAGCCGTGTGGCCCCTTCTCCCATTTCTGGACTTCATCCTNTCTGGTCTTCATCCTAAACATCCGTATCCGTGGCCTGACACTGGGCATTCGGATACTCAGGCCAGGGTACAGGTCCTCCAGAGACTCACTAAGGTTTCTTTTGGAAGGCAAAGACATTAACGTGTACTTTCACATCTTCAAAAGGGCTGTCTCAACTTTTGGACTATTGTTTTGGTGGCAGCTGTCTTAATATAGTCAAAGCCACTCAAGAAACCACATTCTTGGGGCGCCTGGGTGGCACAGCGGTTAAGCGTCTGCCTTCGGCTCACGGCGTGATCCCGGCGTTATGGGATCGAGCCCCACATCAGGCTCCTCCACTATGAGCCTGCTTCTTCCTCTCCCACTCCCCCTGCTTGTGTTCCCTCTCTCGCTGTCTCTCTGTCGAATAAATAAATAAAATCTTTAAAAAAAAACCCAAAAAACCACATTCTCTTGGTGTGAAAGCCCGAATGACAATGAAAATGGGTGGGTCTGGGCTACTGACCCAGTAGACAAGGGGTGGGGAGGCCCAGAGAGGGCTCCGAGGGGCTGGCTGGGGTTCAACAACTTTTCTGCACAGGTGACAATGAAGGCCTGCTTGCACAGTGTGTGTCTTTGGGAAGTGAGCTCCAAGCAGCTCGCGGCACGTGTGTCCCGAGAAAACAGGGACAACACCCGCATGTTATTCCACGAGCAGCGCATTTGCTCAAGGGCACTTGGCACAGACCAGGGCCTTTGCTTTGAGACTACGTGTTTACCTTCTTCAGGTCCTCCCGGAGCATCTTCAGCATCCCTTCCAGCTGGTCCACTTTAGAAGCCAGTGTGGGGGAGGAATCTTTACTGCTGGGGACAAGAAACAAAAGATGCTGTTGGCAGAAGCCTCCACGGCTGGGTTTGTTTGGCATTTTTTAACGAGGCTGCTGTATTCATAAAATGGTTTTTTAATGTCGAATTAGTACGGTAACAAAAGGTAACGCAAGGGTGAATGACAGCCCGTTGGTAGCTTCCTCTGTTAAAGATGCTGGATTTTCACGACAAGAGAATATATAGGACAGTAAGTGCAAATGGTCTCTCTGGCGGCAGGACAGGCAGGCTCTGGCAGAAACCAGCGCCCAGCAGTGCAGCGTTTCCTAGTCTCCGCGCTGGCTGTAAGGAGAAGAGAGCCCCTCCTCTGCGTGCAGGGGGGGTTGAGGTCAGCTCTACCTTGGGGCGACCAGGAGAGGGTAGGTCTCTGGTTCCCCAGAAAACAGTCTGTGGTTACTCATCCAGTTGCAGCTAAGTTTTCATGCTCCCGTCTTGAAAGGTTGTCTAAATATCTTAAAACATTTTAAAAAATAAGGTTTCAAAAGCTCGTCAGTCCAACGTGCAGGTCTCCTTTGCTATTATGATCTGCAGACGAGGCCCCCAGTTTTCTTTCTCTCAGTTTATATACGTGCTGGTAATGCTACCCTAGTGGAATACCAGAAGAACCCCAGGGAGCTCGCGGGTGAGAAGACCACCCAATGGCCGGACAGAAGACCCTCATCAACCGTCCCCTGTCTACCTGAATTCAAGCTGCAGAAAGTTTCCAAGCGAGCTCTGGCTGGATTCACCACCTCAGAGCGATACAACCAAGAATCTAAAGCCTTCCACGGGGAGAACATGCAGCTGCCTCTTTCCAGAGGTCAAGAGGGAAGACACAGACTGAAGTTTTGGAATCCTGGGATAAAGGGCAGGCTTTACTTGAGCTGTGCTGATGTCGTCTGCGGATTCTCGATCTACGAGCCCAAAAAGCAAAACTCTCAGTGGCACGAGTGTCTCACGGCTGTAAATAAATGAAATGATAAGGATCTCCACACTTGTAAGATGGGACCAGTGAAAACGCTTAGCGGCCTATCTTGACTTCTGAAGGTTTTCAAAGTGAATGACGTGCCTGCGTACGCTGATTTTTAAAAACACATTTAACTCCATTTGTTCACTGAACAAAGTGCCAACTATCACCCTCACCCTAAGATTTAAGCACTAGTTGCTCAATAATCTGAGGAAAACGGACTCGTTCGCTCCCACTTCTGGTCGGAGGCCCCATTCTAAGAAGGTATGTTTTGGGTTCATTGTGCTCTTGACTCTGCTTTTCTTTTACGTTCTCAACAGTCGAAGTAACTGCCGCTCTCCGTCCCGGGAAGCCTCAGCGATCAGAGCGAATGCAGCACCTGCCCTCATACTCAGGACAGACCGCCCAGGACTCT